>NC_068937.1:6830730-6979962 GCF_016801865.2 Culex pipiens pallens
CTGCTAAGGCCAATGAAAATTTTATTTCACGTTTTTGTCCCCGCCTTTAAATTTTTCCAAAAAAATAGGGAGCAATTCTGAAATTGCAATTTTCATTGAAAAAACTTGTAAAATCGACTGTAAAAATTTGAACACTTTGTTTTACGGTTATTTATCCATTTTAAATCAAATAAAAACTTTTAAATCTCGATCGCAGATTGATACGAAACATAAAATTTCAAAATATAAAAATCTTTCTAGAATAAAAAAAAAACTTCAATTTCGTTTAACCCTTTCAGGCCTGATGGGTCATATATGATCCAAAAATTAATATTAAAAAAAAAAACTAGCCTATAATTTTCGCATAGGCATATGAATAATTTTCCCATAAATAAATATATTTTTTTAAATTCAGGCTAAATGCATTTTGTGAACCTTTTTGTTTCAAAATTTCAGAAACAAAATCTTTTTTTTTTAGTTTTTAAGTACCGTAAAACGGGGTGACTTTGATAGCCGTGGTGGCTTTGACAGGTTTGCGATTTTTCAGCAAAATGAAGAGTACAATTAAATACGTACGGAATGGCTTAGAATCATACTGACCATGGTAGAGAAGTGTTCAAAGTACCTCAAGAAGAACTTTTCATAAAATTTTGAAAAGTTTAAAAAGTTAGTTTAACTATAGTTAAGAAAATGTTGATGAAAGTCATTATTTTAATCTTCTCAATGTGTCATTTTGAATTAAATATACTTTATTGAATCTTTCTTATAATAATTACATTTGGTTTACATAATAAGTGGTCAGCTGTGGCTCTTCAGCTTTAGTTTGCTTTTCGTGATTTAAACACTGTTCATTTTCTTAACTTTAAAAGTATATGATTTATCATTTTTGTAACACTAGGTACAATGAGGAAAAAAAAAAAAAATTTAAGAAAACATAACCTAACCTAAAACTAACTTAATCTTACCATAAACTAAACCAATCCTTGAATCAAGGGGTATTCAGAAATAGCACATTTTTCCCTGAATTTCAAACATTTCTCTTGAATCTTCTGATCCAACGTTTTTACTTCTGCTAATTCATGAACCTCACTTGATCTTGTCCAGCCAGGAACATTCAAAACCATTTTGAGTACCTTGTTTTGGACACGCTGGAGCTTCAATTTATGAGTTCTAGCGCAACACTCCCAAACAGGTACTGCATACTCAATAACGGGGTAAATTATTTGTTTGTAAACTGCTAGCTTATTTTTCAAAGTTAGCTTTGATTTTCTGTTAATCAAAGGATACAAACACCTGATGAGAATGCTGCACTTGTTCAATATTTTATCTACATGCTGCCGAAACAATAGTTTCGAGTCAAGTATGAGACCTAAATAGACGACTTCCTTTGACCAGGGTATCGAAACATCATTCATTTTTATCAAAACATCATCCTTTGGGGCAAATCTGGCAGATTTGGAAAGTGGAAAAATGATGGTTTGAGTTTTGGCTGCATTTATGCGAATTTTCCAGTCACCAAAGTATTCGGAAAGAACGTCAAGACCCTTCTGAAGACGGCCAACTAAATATCTGGTTATTTTACCTTTATAAATAACGGCAGTGTCATCAGCAAAAAGTGACAACACACCATTACCAGGAAGAGTAGGCAAATCAGATGTAAAAATATTGTACAGAAGTGGACCAAGAATACTTCCTTGGGGAACCCCAGCATCAATGTTGAATAATCCAGAAGCAATCCCATTCAGAAAAACCCTGAACGATCTCTCCGAAAGATAGTGCTGGATAATTTTGATAAGATACATTGGAAAACCGTATAAATACAGTTTATGTATCAAACCATCATGCCAAACATTGTCAAAAGCCTTCTCAACATCCAACAAAGCCATAGCAGTTGATTTAGACTCAAGCTTGTTCTGCTTGATGATTTTAGTTACTCTCGTAAGCTGATGAGCAGTATTATGTCCCTTTCGGAAGCCAAACTGCTCATTCAAAATTATATTATTATCGTTGGTAAAATCCAAAAGCCTTGAATAGATGACCTTCTCAAAGAGTTTGGACAGACTACTCAAAAGACTTATGGGACGATAACTTGTTGGCGATGTTGGATCTTTTTGAGGCTTCAAAATTGGTATGACTTTGCCCAGTTTCCAATTGGTGGGGAAGTAACCAAGTTACAAACATTTATTGAAAATATTGGCTAGATGTTGAAAGAACTGATCACTCTGTTTTTTCAACACCAGATTAAAAATGTTATCAAAGCCAGGAGCTTTCATATTTTTCATTTGTTTTACTGCAACTTTGACTTCCTCACCAGAAACATGGGAATCTGCAGGAAATTCAAAAGTAGAGCTATTAATTGTTGAAATACTATTGGCAACTGGTGTTTCTTTACGGCTGGTCATGGAAGCGCCAAGATTATGTGAACTAACAAAATGAAGCCCAAGTGCATTTGCCTTTTCCTCGGATGTAATCAAACGAGAATCCTCAACAATAAGAGGAGGAATCGGCTTTGGTTTGTTTTTAAGAACTTTTGAAAGTTTCCAAAATGGTTTTGAATAATTTCCCAGCTGGCTTACATGTTTTGAAAATTCTTGATTTCTGATATTGTCAAGTCGGTCTTGTATGATTTTGTTCAAATTGTTAACTGAAATCTTTTTGTCATAGTCCCCAGTCCGTTGATATTGTCTCCTATAAACATTCCTAAGTCTAATCAAGTGTTTAGTATCTACGTCAATATCAGTTACCTTAAAATTAAAAGGAACCTCCCGAACGTTGGCAGCCTCTGCTTGGTTGATAGCCTGCTGGATCACCTCCAGCGAACGATCAATATCAGCAGAAGTTTCCGGGTGTTGATCATAGTCGATGTTGCTGTCTACCACTTGCTGAAACTGCTGCCAGTCAACGTTGTGGTAATCTTTCCGGGTTGGTTGCCGCTGCGGAGTAACGGAAGCTCCAACCTCCACAACCACCGGATAGTGATCAGAACTCAACTCTTCAAACACCTCAGGATGAGCCACGTTCTCAGCCATATTGGTAATGAAGAAGTCGATGATTGAGTGATTCCCAGACCGAGCCACCCTCGTTGGACGATCCGAACTCACAACGTAGTAGTATCCGTTTTGCAGATCGTTGTGCAGAATCACTCCGTTCCGATTCCTCCTGCTGTTGCCCCAAACTTCATGCTTCGCGTTGAGGTCACCAGCAATGATGTACTTTGCGTTCCGCCGTGTCAGCTTCTGGATGTCGCTCTTCAATTTTGCTGCTGAACCGTCTCTGGAATTCACCTGACGTGGGCAGTATGCAGCAATGAAGAGTACTGGGCCAACCGAAGTGGGAATTTCCACCCCAACGGCCTCAATGATGTCCAGCTTGAAGTGTGGCAGCCGGCCTGGCTTGAGATCACGATGAACAGCGACAAGCACACCTCCTCCTCCAGAGGTGGTCCTGTCGAGCTGCGTCGCGATCTTGTAGTTTTGCAGATAAACTTTTTCACCGGGCTTCAGATGAGTTTCCGTGATGGCAGCTACGTCGATCTCCTTCTCGCGAAGAAAATCCACCAGCTCTAAGTTCTTCCTCCTAATGGAGCAAGCGTTCCAATTCAGCAGCTTGAGGGACCTACGATCCATACTGGATGACGAACGAGGTCAGCACTTCAATCTGCTGGGTCTTGGTTTTGCATCCACGCAGTGCAGCGGACATCTGTTTGAAAATATTGAGGAGTTCGGTTGAGGTGTAAAGATCATTACCATTTTCCTCAACTGCTGGTTCATTGGTTGGTCTTGGCTCCTGGATGAAGCCCGGTGGAGACGGTCTCGGCTCCTGGCTGGAACCCGGCCGTGGATGATTCATCTCAGCTCTCTTCCTGGGATCCAACGGCAACGGTGCCAAGTTCGGGACCTGGCGTCGCGGTTGAAGAGGTGGGAAATTTTGCTCCACCAGGGCTGGAGGAGTTCTACGACGCTGAGGCTGATTCTTCGTCGATGCTTGCTGCCGAATTTTCACGAACTCAGCTCTCTTGGGGCACTTTCGGTCGGTTGACGAGTGCTCACCGTTGCAGTTGAGGCATTTCACCAGCGAATCTTGGATGCACTGGGATGTGATGTGCGCATCGGTACCACATTTGGCGCAACGACGCTTTAGGTGGCAGTTCTTACCTCCGTGCCCGAAGCCCAGGCAGTTGAAGCATTGTGTGACGTCACGGTGCACTGGTCGGTATCGCTCCCACGACACGATAATGTTGAAAACCGCTCGGATTGCCTTCAGCTCAGGAAGCGTCGTCGATCCCTTAGCCAAATGCAGCAGGTAGAGCTGGTCACGGTACTTGATGTCTTTGTTGCGTCGGCTCATTTTGTGCACGGCCAACACATCCAGTTTCAAAACTTTTAGCTCGGCAGCTAATTCCTCCACTGGCATATCGTACAGACCTCTGACGACGATTTTGAACGGCTTATCCATGACGACATCATGGGTAAAGTACTCCGCCTCGTTTTCGGTCAAGTAATCCTTGACCAGTTGATAGTGCTGCCTGGATTGCACCAGCACCTTAAATCCGTCCTGACACAGACGAATGTTGCCTTGGAATTTCCCAGACTTGATGAGTTCAACCAGCCCCGCTCGAAAGTCGATCGTTGCTGCTGATTGCCTCACATAAAAAGGAGGCAGTTTCTCCTTTCGCTGTTTCACTTCATTCTCCTTTGCTTCCGCTACCTGGTCCTCGTCAGGCAGTCCAGCAAACTTGTTGTTCTTCAAAAGCTGCTCCTCGTGCGATGAAGAGTTCTCCTCCTCCTCATCCATCGGTACAGTACCGTCGCTCTTTTTCGTCTTTTTGCTGTTCGATGTCACTTCCAAAAGCACCTTCCTTTTGGAAATTCCCGGTTTTTGGCCATCAGTTGAGGCCTCAACCTTCCTTTTGGAAATTCCCACTTTTTTGCCTGCTTGAGCCGCAGGTAGGGCAATATTGCCGGCGTTTTGCGCCGGGACGCGACGAGTCATGTTGATTCAGACAACCTTCACCAACGAATGCTCGGATAACAAATCTCAATGTGTCATGATTTTCTCAATGAACATTATTTTGAAACGGAAAACGGAATGCATTTTCGGATTCTTTGGACAATTTTCTACTAGGAGAAGGTTAAATAAGTTTGTGAATAATAAATATTATGTGTTTTTTGAAACACAATTTAAAAAACTCCAAATTTATATGCATTTTTAGTTAAACAAATTTCATGTAAAATGGGAAAACTTGTGTTTAGTGCTTCGAATTCAGTATAAAATGCAATATAAATCGATAATTTTATAAACAAAACTAGTTTTAACAAATTTCAGGCAAAATTCCGACTTTTTAACAATTTTACCTAAAATTTATATGTATTTTGTTAAAAAGCTTATAAACTTAGTTAACTTAACATAAACATTGATTTTTTTCTTACAAACTATATCAACTACTTCAGTGATGGTACATTTAACGTACAAATAAAGTTTGAACATTTTAAATATGATTTTAACAAGAAAAACTATGGCTATCAAAGTCACCCCGGAATGAAAACTAATAATTCACGTCACGTTAAACTATTTTTCTAAACACTATTGAAAAAACTTTTTTTTACAAATTAGTGCATGGACTTTGTGTGGCCTATCCCAGTACATGTTATAAAAATAATAATCTTGAGAAAAACCATACCTGCTGGAAATTATTCCAAAAGGTTTTTGAAATCCTGTCAAATTCACCCCGTTGTACGGTACGGTACGGTACACAATGAAAATTTATTTTTAAACTTATAAACAAGTATGTTGGATATAATAAGAAAAAATAAAATACAAATTTTCCCACAGTGCCAACTGGGCTGCGTTCGCCATAACCTTCTTTATCGACCGCACATTTTTCTATGCATTACGTCGCATTTCGGCTGGAAAGCTCTAGGCTGGATTTAAACTGACAGCAAAAAAAGACAGCCGGATTATGAAGACCGTTGAGGGAGGTAGGAGGGGGGGTGGACATGTGATATTTACCGATGGTATCATCCAACCCCGGGAAATAAATAAACACACCAACAAACATTATCTATCTCTTTCTCTCTCACGTGTATGAACGCGAACTCACGGGCAGCGTCAACCTTCTAGTAACGGGGTGTATTTTTTTATCTTATCAGCACCAGTACAGACGACTCTACAGGGTGGTTCATTCTTCGCCAAGTACCTTTACCTTCAAAGTTGTTCATGAGTTCTCTGAGTCAGCCCTTGAGGCGGCCTCCTCTCCAAAATAAAGGTCTCAACTGATTATATTGTAACATTCGTTGGTTGGCTTGATGAAGCACGGCGGCCAAAGACAAACAGGAAGTTTCATTCTCCTCGAGGCATGCAAATAATGTTGGCACTTTGGGGGTGGTGGGGAAGAACTGTCAGGCCCTTTTTTCTGAGAGAGGGGAACTTTAATTACTATATATGAGACTCATTCTTGAGCGCTGAGG
Organism: Culex pipiens pallens; assembly: GCF_016801865.2. Lineage (NCBI taxonomy): Eukaryota > Metazoa > Arthropoda > Insecta > Diptera > Culicidae > Culex > Culex pipiens. The sequence goes on from NC_068937.1 coordinate 6,837,177, forward strand.
AGATTTTGGGGCGGGTTGAAGGATGCAAAACCATTTGCCTCGGGCTTAAAACTGAAAACACAGAGGAGAAGATTAAACATTTTGATACAAAAAGGCTGCTGCTGCATCGAGTTCCCGACAATCATTCATCACACGCTAATCTCATTAAACCGTTTTCGTTGCGGATCATTAGGGACGGCAGTTGTCGTGAGTGTGCTGAAATTGCAAACCCCTTTTTTGATGAGAGGGTGTAGATTTTAGGGGTAAACACGAAGGAAACACTTTAAAACGGACTTTGTTCTCTGTCACCTTGATATTTTAAACATCAAAAGTGATGATTTTCTACTAAATATCTTCAAACACCTAAAATAGAGGGAAAAATAAATATTTTAAAATGATTTCCCTCTGACAAAAATCAATACAATCTGTTTTGGTTGCGTTCAACATAAGCTGTTGTATTTTGTGAATGGGTATTGTATTGTAGCGCCGTGTTCTTATCAACAACTTCCTGGTTGGTGGTGGTACTTCAAGAAAATAAGGGGGGAGGAAAAAGTAAGGGGAAGCTTTTTCATTGTTTTCCATTTTGAGCTGCTCTCCTATCGTCGACAGGACCAGAAATTGTGGCAAAATTGGCACGTTTTCGGTAACTTGCGAGGAGTTTTTTGGATGAAGAGAATGGTTACATTTTCTTGGTAATTGTTAATACAATTTTTTATCACAACACCCGGAAATGGAATTAAATTCAATTGTGTTTTGCTTCGCTAAAAAAATTGGAGGATTTTTCAATTTGTAATAAAAAAATATATATTCTCTACTACAGTTGATGAGATAAAAAATCTTCTTAGTGGTTTCCAATTCGTCTGATTTTTTCAGTTTACCTAATCAATGCAACTATTAATACTTTTTTCAATGTTTATCATTGAAATCACTGTAAAATTTACTTATCCTTTAATGTACAATATGTTAATATTTTAAAAATTTCAAAATCAAGCTACACCATTTTTGTCCTTTTTAAGATGTTATGCTTGATCATAAAGTTTTGAAAATATTGTTATTTGAAAAAAATGAAAATTTCACACTACTTTATTATTTAACATCGGACCAAAAGTTGCCAAGATATTATCAGAAAAAAATGTAGGCTAATTAAAAAACACATTTTTTCAGTTTAAATTCTTTGCAATGCTAATATCTCAGCGTTATTTGTCCAATTTCAACCAATAAAAAAAAATGAGAAAGAATAAGTTTTTTATTGTTTTGTTCATTATCAAAAATATAAAAAAATACCGACTAACAAAAAATACGGGCTTTGGAAATTTTGTCAAAATTTTAGCCTTATCATAAAATACAGGGTTGTTACGGACGGATGGCAATTTTGATGAATAAATAAATTTATTAATTGAGAGAGATAACATAACTTTCAAGTTATAGAGAAAAATATTATCAGGAATTTGAGTAATTTGTTTTTTTTTCGAAGAGTGCAAAAATTTTAATTTCCCAGAAGTTTAAGACTACAAAAATCAAATTGTTTTCTCAAAATTTTTGTATTTTCTTAATAAGAAACTTCGAAATAATGTAAATAAAGAGTGTATTTCGAATCCATCCAAATTAAAAAAAAAATCCAAAAAGTATATCCAAATGATTTTTTTACATCTGCTTAAGAGCGAGTTTTTCACCGATGTGAAACAGGTCGTATCGAGGTGCTCCGATTTGGATGAAACTTTCAGGGTTTGTTTGTCTATACATGAGATGAACTCATGCCAAATATGAGCCCTCTACAACAAAGGGAACTGGGGTAAAACGGGCTTCGAAGTTTGAGGTACAAAAAACATGAAAAATCTTAAAATTGCTCGCAATTCCGTAAAACTTCATCAATTCCAACTCTCTTAGATGCATTCGAATGGTCTTTTGAAGCCCTTCAAAATGTGCTATAGACATCCAGGATTGGTTTGACTTTTTCTCATAGCTTTTGCAAATTACTGTTAAAAATGGATTTATTTAAAACCTTAATATCTTTTTGCAACAGCCTCCAACACCCATACTCCCATAGGTCAAAAGATAGGTAATTACATGGACTATAAGCCTACGGTATTAACTTTTTGGCCAATCGCAGTTTTTCTCATAGTTTTACGATTTTTCTAGAACAAACATTTTACAACGTTAGTTTTTGCCCTGTAGGCCTCCATAGCGGCACTTTTTGGTTTCAATTTTGACATATTCGGAATCCTCAGAAAATTTTACATTAGATTGAGGTGTTGGAATTTTGAATTTGATTGAAAAAAATGCCATTTAGAATTATTAAAATATTATTTAGCATTTTGTCGGATTAGGGTTAAAACAAGTTTTCGCCTACTTGATACAGCATTTGACGTATTGATCATAGGGTAAATAAGATCTATTTCTTTTTCAAAAATGTTTTATTTAATTATTTTTTAAAGCAATATTACAACTCCAATACTTCTAACTTACGTGAAATTGTCCGAGGATTCCGAATATGACAAAATTGAGATTAAAAAGTGCCGTCTTCTTGGCCTACAGGGCAAAAACTAACGTTGTAAAATGTTTGTTCTAGAAAAATCGTAAAACTATGAGAAAAACTGCGATTGGCCAAAAAGTTAATACCGTAGGATTATAGTCCATGAAATTCCCTAACTTTTGACCTATGGGAGTATGGGTGTTGGAGGCTGTTGGCAAAAGTTATTAAGGTTTTAAAAAATCCATTTTTAACAGTAATTTGCAAAAGCTATGAGAAAAAGTCAAACCAATCCTGGATGTCTATAGCACATTTTGAAGGGCTTCAAAAGACCATTAGAATGCATCTAAGAGAGTTGGTATTGATGAAGTTTTACGGAAATGCGAGCAATTTTAAGATTTTTCATGTTTTTTGGACCTCAAACTTCGAAGCCCGTTTTACCCCAGTTCCCTTTGTCGTAGAGGGCTCATATTTGGCATGAGTTCATCTCATGTATAGACAAACAAACCCTGAAAGTTTCATCCAAATCGGAGCACCTCGATACGACCTCTAGAACAAACCGAGCAGAATCTACAAATACTGCCTCTTAACGGATCTAAATATTTATTTTATTTTAAGTTTTAGGCTTATTTATTGTTTATTTAATACTGCACACGTTCAATTTTTAATCTAGTGATCCATATTTCAAACTTTTCCTAATGATATAAGCATTGGATGTAACAAAAATGATTATTGGGGCTTGTGCCAAAATTCCCAAATATGAACATGATTTGACGTAACAGAAGCTGGCTCTCCGCCTTTGAATTTTAGATGGAATTTAACCGGTAGAAAGACATTTTTTCTAAATTTAAGCATTCTTGGGGAAAAAAATGAAAGGAAATTCGAAGTTTCAGAAATTCAAAAACATAAACCAATTTTTTGATAGATTTTTTGAGTTTTGTTTAATCCAAAAAATTAAAAACTCAGATTCAAAAATTGAAAAAAACCGAAATTTATAAATAAAAATTTTAAAAAGACTCCAAAAATTAAGGAATTCAAAAATTACAAAATTCAAGAAAAAAAATAAAAACTCAGATTCAAAAATTGAAAAATCCGATATTTATAAATACAAATTTTAAAAAGACTCCAAAAATTAAGGAATTCAAAAATTTCAAGATTCAAGAGTTTAAAAGTCAAAATTTGAAAATTAAAAACAATCAGGAGAACAAACAACTAATTTCTCAAGTGTAATTATTCTTAATTTGTTAAATTCTGAAATTCACAAATTCTTAAAAAATATTTTTACAGAAAATCTGATAACTTTGGAACATTTTCGGAGTCATATTTCAGTGTTTCGTGTTTCGATTTTTCTGAGTGACTCTTTGGTGAGTATTATCGAGTACGAACTATCCTTAAGTTTTCAAAGCTCTGGATTTATGAATTTCATGATTTTTTAATTTGGTCAGATTTTTAAATAAATTTTATTTCCTTTTTAATTAATTTCTAAATGTTTTAATTGTATTTTTGATCTCTTTTCTCAAATACGTTTTTTTTCAAAACAAATTAAATTATTATGAAACTCTCTTGTATTTTTGTGGTAAAATTATTTTTCTTTATATGGCGCGGATTTCGCGCGGGAATAACCGAAATAACCGGTTTTAGATTCAACTTTTGATTAATCAAAAGTTTACCCAAGGGAAAAATATATTTCAAAATCTGCAATATTGGATTTGCTGCAGAAAATGTCACATTTTATAACATTTTTTGCAGCAAGCCCGTAGATCATTTTTGCCCGCGTGTAAAAATTTCAGCGATCTACAGTTCTCACCAACACATATAATGCTGGCCCGTCCCCGAGGAACACTCCAAATAGAAGCATATGTTGGTGCTCTTTCACTCACTTTTCATCTAGCGTCCATTGCGCGGTGGTAGCGTGTCGGATCAATAACCAAGAAGTTGGTGGTTGAATCCTCGTTCTGCTAAGTGTTTTTTTTTTGTGAAATACAACCACAAAGCCGTCGGTTATGTCGATAATTGTCGGTAACGGGCAAAAATGTGTTTTAATCCGAATGCACTTTTTTGAGATTTACTCCAAATTTTGAACAATTGATGTCAATTTAAAATATGTTTAGAATTTTTTAAAGCACACATTTACCTTACAAAAGGGTCAAAAATTTCGGTTTAAGGCCTTTTGAAATGTTAGTTCATTTTTCGTAATTTCAATTCTTTGCAAGGCCATATCTCAGCAATCAAATGGTCGGATCAAAAATGTCCAAACAAGAAAATTGTAGAGAATTTTAATTTTTCAGCTCTAAAATAGCAGTTTATGCAACAAGTGGCAAAAAGAAGTTTTTTTCAGTACGAGTCGTACACGAGTCGGTGAACCTCGTTGGATAAATGCGACGAGTGATGAAACAATCAAGTTTTGCAGCGAGTTCCATACATTTTTTTGCAATTCCGAAAAACATCCTTTGAACACAGAATTATAAGTCAATTATAAGTTATTTTGTCATAAAATCCCCCCTAACAACATTTCAAAAAGCGTCATAAACAAAGGTTTTGCGTCAGACATAGTGCTTATTGAAATGTTAGTAACGAATTCTAAAATATTTTTTTAAATGCATAACTTAGGGAAAAATAGCTCAAAAGTTGGCACTTTTTGCCCAAAAAAAAAGATATCAATAAGGGTAAAATTTGTAAAAATATTTTTAATTTACAAAAAAAATCTTCTTTTTTCTGTTGAAAATTAATGTTTCATAATGTTTTTTTTTTTTAGTTTTATTTAAAAAAAATCTTTTCATACAAAGTCGTCTTTAAATCGCTAATAACTCTTCAGGGTTAATTCGAATCGATTTGCAGTCTTCGACAAAGTTGTTTGTCATGAAATTTTACATGACAATGATCCGACACATTTAACGCCACCCTTTGTTGAAATTTTAACTTTTTTTCCATTACAAACTTTAACGATAAAAAGCGACCCTTAACCCTTAACCAATTTGGCTCAAAATTGGCACAGTTACTTATTTTGGCCCAAAAATATCAAAACAGGGGATATCTCTTAAAATTTTCCAAAATTTGGAATTTTTCTTGTCATCTTAATATACTGCCATAGTCTGACAGGACTTTTTTTTGCAAGCTTAATCAGAATTCTCGCTCTATTTTTTTTTTTCAAACTGCCCTAAATTTGAGCTAAGTTATGTGATGGGATTTTTCCGGATGATCGAAGTAAACTGTGCGCGCTACCGGACGCGTTTTTTTTCCTCTGTCATTTTTTGGTCCCTACATTTCGTTTAAAAAGAGTAAAATTTGTATCACTTGGAGACTTTTGTGTCCTTTTCGGTAATTACGAAGTGGCCATCGATGAAACGTTCCTGTTGTTCCAGCCCCGTGTACCAGAAATGTCCTTACTGACGCCATTCAAGTACTGCTGGATGTGGACGAGACGGAAACTTCTAAGGTCAAGCCGCTTGCTGTCGTTCGTGTGGTGCCAGAATTCGGCAACCTGATCGCAAGTTTCATCAAGTTTGAGAAGATCGCAAAATGTCCTTAGCCATGGATTATTTATTTGGTGAAACCTTTCTTATTTAAATAACAACATATTCTTTCATCTACTCTAACATTCTCACATTTCACTAAAGTCAACCTACGCCAACCTTATTATATACGTGGTAGGGTGTTCCCTTGGTCGTTCGCTGTGAGTTGTGGATTGCCTGCTTCTCTAATGAAGGTTCGACTGGGGGGGCATGCTTATTAATTTCTCGTCGCTCCATACCCTCAGTGACGTGATGGGAGCAAGGGCGTCTATGAAAAGTGTCCCTACACCCGCTACAAATTTCCGGCGCTTGGGGAGGGAAGAGGGAAACCATTTTATTTTATGCACCGGTATTTGTAGCATTAAAATTCGTGCAAAAAAACTTATGCACGTGGGTGTACAGATTACGGAGTAAAAGATGATCGAATTGTTCACCTAGCGCTCACATGTGTTTCGGGACCAAGTTGCCTGCGGGTATGGGGATCATACATACATACATACATACAGTTATGTGATGGGATTTTTCCGGAATTCTAGAAGCACTGCTTAAAGATATCGATTTATTTTGTAACTTTAACTAAGGATACAAAACGTGAAATTTTAAGTTTCCCCGATTTTCTAATTGTTGGCAACACTGCCCAACCCGCCCAATGAGTCGCAAAAAACTGTCAACTCCCCGTCGGAGCGCTCACTCACAATCATGTCACGATACTCGGGCTCGGTGATGATGATATGTGTGTGAATAGTTTCCCCAGCTGATAAAAACAAAAAGCTGCGCGCCCCAACACGACACACTCGTGTGGCTGGTTGCAATTCCGGTACAGGTTGGTAGTGGTAGTTACCGGGTTGTAAAATGAGATTTAAAAAAAAACAGAGAGTGCAGTTACAACTTACAACTTCCACATACCGTGATGTGCCAACTGCAGTGAAACAGTGTTGCCAGATTGATTAGATTTTTAAAGTGGTTGCAATTTGGAGAATTTTTGAAGAGTTTTAGTTTGTCACGATTTTGAGATGTTTTCGCTGGCAGCACTGTCGCACTTGTTCAAGCTTTAAGTGACTCTCTCTCTCTCTCTCTCTTTTTTTTTTTCTCATAAAATTATTTTCATTAGGTCCTTTTCGGTACTGGGACCTGGTTAGGACCGAGTCGGCTTTTGTAATTACATTTGACTTAATAATTACAGAGGATCTTGTGATCTCTCTCTCTCTTTCTGGTTTCTCAGCCGCGTGCTAATAATCGCGGTATCGCGCGAGGTGATATCGCACCCAGCATGTACTTACACTTGATTGCACTCACACACAGAGCCACTCACAACCACAAACTGTGTGTGAACTCTTCAAATGCCGCTGACTGGACGATATGAGTTATGCTTGTTAAGGTGCTACCACCCCGCACAATACACAAAGTTGTACACAGAGAGTTGAGAGGAAATAATAATGAAAAAAATTGGTCCGCGCGGTGCGATATCTCGCCGTTGAGTTCAGCTGGTGGTGGTGGTGGCGGTCGTGTAGACAAGACTTCATTGATCGTGTACACACATTCCTTGCGCTACGGCCTTTTTCGTTGGGGCTATTGCACAAAAATAACCCCCTCGCGTGGACCCCACCCCCCTCCCCTCTGTTGGGGTTGACCCACACCAATGAATCGACGCGCTCTCTCTTCAATACGTGGTCGTCGTCGTATGTGCATCCGCCGTTCGATTTCAGTCAGTCGAGTTTCAACCTGCTACCGGCGTCGCGTGCGTCGTCGCGTCTTCACCGAGAGCGTCTTTGTCGAGGTATCCCCATCGCGGGTCTACGGGAGCTTCCGGGAAGGTCGGCGGGACCTCGGGTAACCTTCAGTGCGTGCGAAATCGCTGGAGCTATGCTAAGCCTGCCTTCGGTGGACCTTTTCCGCGTATCGTAGAGGTGAAAGTGCTCCAGGAAGAAGTCTGTGTGTTTTCGGTCGTGGTGACTCAGGAACGACCTTGCCCGAATCCAATTAGTATTAAGCAGTTCAAATGTGATTTTGTCGCTGGATTTTTTTTTGGGCCGTCCCAAGTGACGTGTTACGACCTGGTTGCATAAATTCGAAAACAGAAAGAAAAACACCTCTGTCGAATGCGCGGAAAAGGCAGCTGTAATTACCGACCACAACCTGGTGCCAAAGACACACAAACACAGCGGCCGAGCAAGAAGCACATGTGAGAGTTGTGAATCAACGCGCGTGTGTGTCTGTATGTGAAGAAGAAGAAGACGAAGAAGCGCTCACCAGACCCCGAAAAAAAGGCCTTAGAAATGGCCAAGTTTCGAATTACCCGAGGCTTGTGAAGAAGACTTGGAAGTTTTGTCGGCTTTCCGAAGAGCTGTTATGAAAGCGCCGCCGTCGACCGCAGCTGTGGTGAAGAAAATCCGAGGAAAATTTGACGCTGGGAAGCTTTCGAAAGAGATTTCGGTGCCGCGGGAAGACCCAGATTCGACGGTCCACTGGACTGGAGATTTTCAATTGATAACATCTCTCGCAAGGTTGAGGTTAACGTGTTACACCAACACTTAGCTGCGTTCGAGTCATCGTGTCGCCGCACATAGATATGCGCCGTAACCACCGTGCAACGGGGACTAATTAGCACCTTTGCGATGAGCGGTCCGAACGTCGTGGACGTGGATAATAGCTTGGAACGGCTTTACTGTACTGAACTTGGAAGGAGTTATTGCGAAGGGGTTCAGCTTCGTATAACCTTGGGTTGATCGAGATTTTCTTTGAGTTAGATGCTTTTTGATAATAAGAAGATCATTATTAATCCATTTAAGAGATACTTTTGAATTACCACAACAAGAAAAGTTGTCCTCATTCTGTCAGTGCTGCCAGAAATCAATACTAAATCATTTATCGGAAAGGTCTTTGAAATGGTCACAAAACTGTGTTTTCTGGAAAAAAATTTCAGTTAAATTTTCAATATCTGTCTGAGTATTTTTTTTTTCGTTGTGGTTTGGTTGAGCGTTTTAGCAGAATGCATTACTATGAATATGTTTTTTTTTAATTTTTTTTTTCAGTTCGATAATCGATATCTAATGGCAAAACTGCTAAATCATAGAACTTTAACGTGAAGACTTCCATCATTGCCATGATTTTTCGTTTAAAGGTATAAATTTTGCGTCCCTATCAATATTCTGACGATCAAATGGTCGTCTCTTTTTCAATTCATGACTTGTAAAATATGAACTGTAAATCTTTTTTGTTTTTTTTTAAGAAGCCAGACAGGTTTTAAAAGAAACGTTCTAGATTTTTTGGCTATTCATTAAAATGTCGGGGATTTGAGATAAGAGTAGCTTTCGGATATGGGTAATTCTCCGCCAACTCACACAGCAGTTGCCCCGACCCCTCTTCGATTTGCGTGAAACTTTGTCCTAAGGGGTAACTTTTGTCCCTGATCACGAATCCGAGGTCCGTTTTTTGATATCTCGTGACGGAGGGGCGGTACGACCCCTTCCATTTTTGAACATGCGAAAAAAGAGGTGTTTTTCAACAATTTGCAGCCTGAAACGGTGATGAGATAGAAATTTGGTGTCAAAGGGACTTTTGTGTAAAATTAGACGCCCGATTTGATGGCGTACTCAGAATTCCGAATAAACGTATTTTTCATCGAAAAAAACACTAAAAAAGTTTTAAAAATTCTCCCATTTTCCGTTACTCGACTGTAAAAAATTTTGGAACATGTCATTTTATGGGAAATTTAATGTACTTTTCGAATCTACATTGTCCCAGAAGGGTCATTTTTTCATTTAGAACAAAATTTTTCATTTTAAAATTTCGTGTTTTTTCTAACTTTGCAGGGTTATTTTTTAGAGTGTAACAATGTTCTACAAAATTGTAGAGCAGACAATTACAAAAATTTTGATATATAGACATAAGGGGTTTGCTTATAAACATCACGAGTTATCGCGATTTTACGAAAAAAAGTTTTGAAAAAGTTGGTCGTCATCGATCATGGCCATTCATGGTCACCCGCGACAGACACGGACGACGAAACAAAGAGAAACGCAAAAAGTAACTTTTTCAAAACTTTTTTTCGTAAAATCGCGATAACTCGTGATGTTTATAAGCAAACCCCTTATGTCTATATATCAAAATTTTTGTAATTGTCTGCTCTACAACTTTGTAGAACATTGTTACACTCTAAAAAATAACCCTGCAAAGTTAGAAAAAACACGAAATTTTAAAATGAAAAATTTTGTTCTAAATGAAAAAATGACCCTTCTGGGACAATGTAGATTCGAAAAGTACATTAAATTTCCCATAAAATGACATGTTCCAAAATTTTTTACAGTCGAGTAACGGAAAATGGGAGAATTTTTAAAACTTTTTTAGTGTTTTTTTCGATGAAAAATACGTTTATTCGGAATTCTGAGTACGCCATCAAATCGGGCGTCTAATTTTACATAAAAGTCCCCTTGACACCAAATTTCTATCTCATCACCGTTTCAGGCTGCAAATTGTTGAAAAACACCTCTTTTTTCGCATGTTCAAAAATGGAAGGGGTCGTACCGCCCCTCCGTCACGAGATATCAAAAAACGGACCTCGGTTTCGTGATCAGGGACAAAAGTTACCCCTTAGGACAAAGTTTCACGCAAATCGAAGAGGGGTCGGGGCAACTTTTCCCGATTTCGTGTGAGTTGGTAGAGAATTACCCATATGTTACTTTAAATCTTGTATTCAATTCAAGTTAGGTAGTTATCCGCAAATGAAAATTTGGACTTATATGAATAATTGAACATTTTGGACTTACGAATAACACACAACTGTGCATTTATTCTAGAGTCAGATCCATACAGCGTCAGTGTTTATTTGGTCGAAGTGTACTAATTCATTGGCAGATCTGATTCTAGTTGTAATGTACGACAAGACTACTGACGGACGTGACAGGACGAGGGCCCAGTTTAGAGGTTTCAACATCAACGATGTGCGGCTGGATCACCCTCCCAAAAAAAAAAAAAAAAAAAAAATGGTATTTCCAGACGACATTTGAATCCAAATTGACGACAAACAACCCTGAAAATTTTCGAAAATATCTCTGTTAAGTACTCACAGCTTTATACAAAGTTGCTAGATTTATACAATGTTTGAAAATCCAATCTATTGGGAAAAATAAGAAAATATAATGGAAACTTGATAATGTCTGCCAATTTGGGAGGTAAACTTTTAATTTCTTTGAATTTCAATAAATAAAGATCATCGATTAACCTTAATACTTCATCAAGTATTTTGTTGTTTTACATAATGGTTCTCACAATGATTTTTTTTTCTCTAAATCTACATTGTCTTTTTGTCTAAATTTGAGAGATTGAGAGATGATCCCTAAACTTATTTTTAAGTACACAGTAAAAAATTGTGTAAAATTGGAAGGTGTAATTTTAGAAGGTTGAATATTACCTCTTTTATGATGTAATTTTACATCAATTTAGACTGAAAAAGCGACTTTACACCAGAGTAGTGGTGAAATTACACATTTTCAGAGGTAAAATTACACATTTTTTTCTGACATAAAAGATGTACCCCTTCTCAGATGTAATATTACCATGATTTTTTTTACTGTGTAAAAGTTTTCGGCACTCAAATTAAAGCTACAGTGATCTTTTCAGCATTGTCACAAAAAGTTGGAGAAAAAACGCTAGGAAACGCTTTTAACTTTTCAGGATCAACTTGAGGACACGGACAAAAATCCGCGTGTTACAAAAATAATCTCAGATTTTTTTTTCAATTTTTTTTTAGCTTGGCCAATTTAACCCTCTACAAACCCCAACTCCGCATCTAGACGGACTTCGATCTAAAAAGTCGCCAAAAATCAATTTTCAACCAATCTTTAAAAAGCATTGGAAAGAAGAACTCTAAAAATTTTAGGGTTGGAAGTTTGACTTGTTTTATGTGACTTTTCCAATGTTTGAAAAAATGTCATTTTTCATGGGTTAACTTTGGCTGTGTTTTTTGCTAACATTTTCTTTATTTTAATAGAAAAGAAGTATGCAGTAATTTTTGTGGTGTTCCAGACTATGCCTCTACGCATTTTTTTACAATTTAAATGATAATGTTGTCATTCTATAGCAGAAAATGTGAAAAAAATGAAAAAGTTACTTAAAAACGTGAAAATTTAGATACACATTAAAAAATAATGTAAATTTGGAAGCTGTAATTTTGGAAGGTTGAATATTACCTCTTTTATGATGTAATTTTACCTCAATTTAGACTGAAAAAGTGACATTACACCAGAAAATTGGTAAAATTACACATTTCCAGAGGTAAAATTACACCTTTTTTCTGACATAAAAGATGTACCCCTTCCCAGATGTAATATTACCATGATTTTTTTTCTGTGTAGGCAAAAGGTAATGACAGGAGGTGGTAGAATAGGCCAAATACTACCATAAAAAATACTAAACAAGATAAAAGTAAATTAAAATACTAAAAATAAAGCAAGAAAAACATAAAACAAGCGAAGTATAGTTTTTCGTATAACAAAAGTTGTTCAAAATGTCCTCCAGAACACGGGAAAAATAAAAATAAAATAAAAAATTGGGCAGTAGAGGGTTAAATTTTCCAGGATCAGGATGAGTACACGGAAACAAAATCCCCGTGTCACAAAAATGATACCTTTTATATTTTTTTCAACAATTCATAACATTTCATTAACATTTTCTCTAAAATAATATAATATAACTAAACCAAAATATAGAAGGGAAGCAATTCTCTACATAACCTTTTTTAAAATTTAAAATTTTATGTTTTTTAATATCGCTGACACATTTTGAGTGCCTTCCGTAAAACCAAAAAAGCTATTTTTCAGTGTTTAGCATGTCAAACAAATTTGGCAGCTGTCTGTACAAACATCATTATAAAAAAATCAAAATCATAGCCCGTAGCAGATTTTTAAAAATCCCTTTTTGTTAGGAAGTGTTGATTTAACCCTTTCAGGCCTGTTGGGTCATATATGACCCAAACATTAAAATTTTCAAAAATAGCCTGAGGATCCCACACAGAAAAAAACATGATGGTAATATTCATCAGGAAATAGTAACAGATTTTGTGTTAAAAAAAATGATCAATTTTACCCCAGAAAATGATGAATTTTCACCAGTTTTTGATGAATATTCATCAGGTTCACATTTTTACACATTTTTTATGTAATATTACTAAAAAAAAGAGGTAATATACAACCTATCAATTTTTCAACATTCCAAAATTCATTTTTTTTCTGTGCATCATTAATTAAAATAGTAGTTTATGCAACAAGTTGCAAAAAGAGGATTTTTTCAGCACGAGTCGTACATTTATCCAACGAGGTTCACCGAGTTGGATAAATACGAAGAGTGCTGAAAAAATCAAGTTTTGCAACGAGTTCCATACAACATTTTTTGCAATTCCGAAAAACACCCATTGAGTGAAATTTTTAAATCAAATTTGCATGGATTTTGTCAATAAATCGTTTAAATCAAAAAAATGTTGAAAAGTGTTACTTTTCGAAACAAGTGCTGAAAAGTTCAACTTTTCAGCACCCATTTCAGTGCTGAAAAGTAGAACTTTTCAGCATTTATTTTGAAAAGTGTTGCTATTCGATTCTGTTATTTTTGGTACAGAAAAGTAGGCTATTTCGTCGTTCAAGAATGACAGGAAAAGTAAGTAGTTTCACGACGGAATTGCAAAAAAATATTTTTTGAGATTTCAGTCCTAAAAGGGTAAAAAAACTTTTTTTAAAATACGTTCTAGGGGCTATGAAATGCCATCTTTTCAAAGAAAATATAATAGACAAATAGAAAATCTTTGAAAAAATCGATGTTTTTTAAAAGCAGTGAAAAAAAAAATTACCTAATTTTTTATGTAATTAAAATATCACATCAAAAAGAAGTTAAATTTTTACAAAGGGACCATTTTCACGGTTAAGCCATTTGACAGTAACATTTTTGAAAAAAAGTCGCAGTTTTTATTTTATTTAAAGAGTGCTTATGTTTGCTTAGCTAAAAATAAAATTATCGAAAAGCTGAGAAAATTCTCTAAATTTTACTTTTTGAGATGATGGCCATGCAAAGAGAAAAACAGGAAAAATGATATTTTCTCAGTGGTGCTCATTTAACCCTCGTTTTTTTTTCGATAACCGATATCTTGAAAACGAATGGTCTGAAAATCGGAAAAAATTGAAACTTTCTGCCCTTTCCAATAAAAAAAAATAAATTTAAATATCCAGCTTTTGTAAATGTAAAAAATCACAATTATATAAAGTTCAAAAATGTAGGGAATTTTCTCAGCTCTGCAAAAGTATTTTTATCAAAAATGGTCAAACACTCTTTTTTACAATAAAAAAAATCTAATTTTCCAAAAAAGTTGCCTAAATCTATTATTTGAACATGGTGCACTTTTTCAAAATTTCACTAAAATACTGTTTGATTGCAAATTAGAACTCATTTGCTTTTTTTTTCTTTTATTCAGAAAAATCACTGTTTTTTCAAAATTATATCTTGTTTAAAAACTTTTTTGGAACTTTATGAAAAGATGGCATTTTATGTCCCCAAAAAACATATAAAAATGCGTTTTTTGGAAATATATTTTTAGTGACAAAAAGTGAACAAAAAGCACTTCTTTCGGTGTTGTCATTAGGGCTCAAAGTTGGTCAAAATCAAAATTTTGTTAAAAAAAGCGAAATAAAAAAAGGGGAATTCTTTTTCCTTGTAGTATGCTTTTTAAAAAAAATCGGATTCAGAACCAACGACTTCGCCGAAAATACCAAATTGATAAAAAAAAAAAATACCTTCCAGTACGGGTTTTTAACGTTTTCATCGTACTTTTGTATTGACAGCTCTCAAGTTTGTATGGAAACCAATAGTTCAAAATGGCTTATTAGCTTAATTTTTCAGATCATTATTAAAATAGTCGAAAGTTTCCGCCGAGTATAACAAAATAATAAAATTTGTATTGCCCTAATATGTTTGTCAGTTACAAACCTTGAACATGGAAAGGCGTTAAATTCCTCATATCAACATCAACATTCCGATCTGATCGTGAATCCCTTCGGGTGACCTTCCCAACCAAGTTTAAATGTGTTATACACGCTTCAAAAACGAAAAAAAGTCTATCAAAAGATCTCTTCCTCAACAGCTTAGTTCGCTGAAGAAAGCAGAACTAACATCTTGAAAAGGCTTATTTGCAAATAAAAGTGTAAATTTTTGTCTAATTTTCTTCAAATTTTAACATTTACGTTTGACTTTTTCAACCCAAAAAATTGTTTCTACTGTTATTTCCTTCAGTGACTTTATCCACCTGTTTATACCCCCACACTTGAGTGTAAAGTGGTGTGATGAAAACAGGGAGAAAAAAAAAAACACCGTTATCAGTTTGGCTTACCTGGAACCTGCTGGAAACAAAACTTCGTCATTCGCCCCACCAGAGCAAAGGTGTTGTTTTTGTGCGGGAGATTTAGGCTTCGGTTTATCGATTTTATTCAACGCGAGATAACGAAAGAAGGGGGCGAGATTCTTGAAATTTTTCGTTTCAAAACTAGCTTTGATCATTACGACGGTTGTTGACCTTGACTCTGGGGAAATTAAATCGAGAAGAAGAGGTCTCCTAAATGCCCCATTGGTGTGGTTATTAAATGGTCAATTCGATTGACACCGGGTGCCTATTATTATTCATCACACTCTTGAATGGGCAAACAGGCAAAACAAAGAAGAAGGTATTTGTGAGTCTTTCTAATGATTTCGCTGCGCATGTATTGGTTAGTGCCAAGTGCAGTCTACTGTGTGTAATTGATATTTACACTGGTGTGTTGGTGCCCCCTGAAGAAGATTGTTATGTATGACGATGCACATCACCTTTAAGGCGCAAACTGGAGACCGTGTGACAACAAGACGAAGAAGAAAAACTTGGCCCCGCGTGCAAAGTGTAATCAAACTCAATTGAGCGAGAAAATTGAGCTTTTTGTGAGCGCGTGTGTGTGTTGGTGAGAGGTGATTTCAGCTCAGTCAATTGTTCGAATTCGCATTGTGTTCGTGACGAGCACAAAAGGAAAACAAAAGGAAGAATAGGAAGAATGAAGATGTGATTAGATTGGCACTTTTATTTTTGCAGACTGATTTGTTTGCGTTTTTTTTTGTGTGTACGATTCATTCAATTATTACTAACACTGTTGCAGCTTTCCTTAATACTTGTGTAGAGAAAAGAGAGAAATATAAACCAACGTCGAATCAAGATAACAAAAACAGTGTGTAGTGTAGAGTTGTGGAGAGTTAAAGTGACGTAGATCAGCTGTTGTTGACGCGCGGGTCGTCGTGACTTGGCAGCCGCAACATGAAGACGTCCAAAACGATATCGGTCTCGGATAAGATCAAGATTTGGACTTCCCGGGTAAGATTAGCTTAATTTTGTCGTCATTGTTAAGTAAGGAGTGAAACACAAAAACGAAAACGACACAAATACAGAAATGCAAAAATTACTAAAATAACCTCCAATTTCAAAATGATCAAGATGACCCAAATTATCAAAATGATCAAAATGATCAAAATGATCAAAATGATCAAAATGATCAAAATGATCATAATTAATAAAATTACCGTCATTAGGGGGGACATTGGGTCTGGGGGGTGAGATTGGGTCATACAAATTTCAGCATTTTTGTATGACCCAATTTCACCCCCAGACCCAATGTCACCTCTGATGCCGGTATCAAAATTATCAAAATGATCAAATATACAAAAATTGCCAAAATGACTAAAATCACAATTACCAACATGACCAAAATGACAAAAATGACAAAAATGACAAAAATGACAAAAATGACAAAAATGACAAAAATGACAAAAATGACAAAAATGACAAAAATGACAAAAATGACAAAAATGACAAAAATGACAAAAATGACAAAAATGACAAAAATGACAAAAATGACAAAAATGACAAAAATGACAAAAATGACAAAAATGACAAAAATGACCAAAATGACCAAAATGACCAAAATGACAAAAATGACCAAAATGACCAAAATGACCAAAATGACCAAAATGACCAAAATGACCAAAATGACCAAAATGACCAAAATGACCAAAATGACAAAAATGACAAAAATGACAAAAATGACAAAAATGACAAAAATGACCAAAATGACCAAAATGACCAAAATTACAAAAATGACCAAAATGACCAAAATGACAAAAACGATCAAAAATGACCAAAATGACCAAAATGACCAAAATGACCAAAATGACCAAAATGACCAAAATGATCAAAATTACCAAAATGACCGAAATGACCAAAATGACCAAAATGACCAAAATGACCAAAATTACCAAAATTACCAAAATTACCAAAATTACCAAAATTACCAAAATGACCAAAATGACCAAAATGACCAAAATGATCAAAATGACCAAAATGACCAAAATGACCAAAATAACCAAAATGACCAAAATAACCAAAATGACCAAAATGACCAAAAATACCAAAATGACCAAAATGACCAAAATGACCAAAATAACCAAAATGACCAAAATGACAAAAACGATCAAAAATTACAAAAATGACAAAAATGACAAAAATGACAAAAATGACAAAAATGACAAAAATGACAAAAATGACCAAAATGACCAAAATGACCAAAATGACAAAAATGACCAAAATGACCAAAATGACCAAAATGACCAAAATGACCAAAATGACCAAAATGACCAAAATGACAAAAATGACAAAAATGACAAAAATGACAAAAATGACAAAAATGACAAAAATGACAAAAATGACCAAAATGACCAAAATGACCAAAATTACAAAAATGACCAAAATGACCAAAATGACAAAAACGATCAAAAATGACCAAAATGACCAAAATGACCAAAATGACCAAAATGACCAAAATGACCAAAATGATCAAAATTACCAAAATGACCAAAATGACCAAAATGACCAAAATGACCAAAATGACCAAAATGACCAAAATGACCAAAATTACCAAAATTACCAAAATTACCAAAATTACCAAAATGACCAAAATGACCAAAATGACCAAAATGATCAAAATGACCAAAATGACCAAAATGACCAAAATAACCAAAATGACCAAAATAACCAAAATGACCAAAATGACCAAAAATACCAAAATGACCAAAATGACCAAAATGACCAAAATAACCAAAATGACCAAAATGACAAAAACGATCAAAAATTACAAAAATGACAAAAACGACCAAAATTACAAAAATGACAAAAATGACAAAAATTACAAAAATTACAAAAATTACAAAAATTACAAAAATTACAAAAATTACAAAAATTACAAAAATTACAAAAATTACAAAAATTACAAAAATTACAAAAATTACAAAAATTACAAAAATTACAAAAATTACAAAAACTACAAAAATTAAAAAAATTACAAAAATTACAAAAATTACAAAAATTACAAAAATTACAAAAATTACAAAAATTACAAAAATTACAAAAATTACAAAAATTACAAAAATTCCAAAAATTGCAAAAATTACAAAAATTACAAAAATTACAAAAATTACAAAAATTACAAAAATTACAAAAATTACAAAAATTACAAAAATTACAAAAATTACAAAAATTACAAAAATTACAAAAATTACAAAAATTACAAAAATTACAATAATGACAAAATGACAAAATGACAAAAATGATAAAAATTGCAAAAATTACAAAAAATACAAAAATTGCAAAAATGACAAAAGTGACAAAAATTACAAAAATTTACAATAATCAAAAAAAATAATTTTATTAACTTCTTCAAAAGAATCAAACTTTTTTTTCTGGGCTTGGATTAAGTCTTGAGTTTTTTGTTTGCGTATGATTTGTGAAAAGTTCTGTTTTTATTCAGTTTAAACTTCATTACTTTCAAAACCCTCTTACGACTTATCCTTTCAACTCAAATCATTCAAGTACCAACCATCAGTATAACTTCCTTACAAAGTTGTTCTTTGGAAAGCGATTTCTCGCATCGTTAAATCTACTGCAAACTGCACAATCAGCAAACTTCGAACCACATGTGTGCTGGATTTGCTGCTAATGAAATACTCAGTATGCACAATCGAAACTTTGAAATGTTCTACCACTTCCTGTCGTCGCCGTCGTCGACTTTGTCGGAAATATCTATTTCGACACATCACAGGTACAGGCACTTTTTGGTAGTACCTACTTACTTGGTCGACAGACAGACAGACAAAGTTTTCCCCGATAAGGAACACAAGAAGGTACACAACTTGCCGTAAACTTTTCCTACTAACCGTCAGCAGCAACCAAAAGAAGGTGTGTGTTTACAAGCAAACATTAATGTACCGTGTATAATGACACTTTTGGCGGTGAAGCGCCATTAGCGCAGCTTCCCCAGGTGGGTCTGCTTGGCGTGCAACAATTTCAGCGGAAATGAGATGCTCCAGCACCTTGGAAAATGAGGACACGCTCATCTCGGAGAGAGAAGTTGCACAAAAGTGCATCTTAGAAATTGAGAAGTGGTGTTTTCATGAGCCTTTGAAGGTAGTTTCTTTGTTGATTGTCTTTGTCTGAGTTGGCGTTCTCAGAGGGCTTGAAAAAAAGTGTATTTCACAATTTTCTCAAAAGAGCCCGTTTATTACGGTATGTCCACGCATCCTTCCTCTTCTGTGGATTCTGTAAAATGCTATCCGTTTAAAGAATCCTCTCTGCGGCTAATGCAACGCAGTAGGACTGGCCTGTTTATTTTTGTTAGATAAAAATCGATTTGATCATGCCAGTTATCAATTGTTTTCGATCCAGCCAAAAATTGTTTTAAAATAGGAAGGAGAGGACAGAATCTGTCACAATTGCGCATTATCATGACTCACTAACCTCGATTTCCTCGTACGAAAAAAGACTGCTGCGTCCTCCTCTCTGCCGCGTAATCATATTAACCGATTCCCGGGAAGATCTCGCTCATCGTTTCAACGACTGGAAAAACGTTTGAAAATGTCTTGCAAAATTTAGTTTCAGCTGCAGAGTTCCTTCCTAGTCGCTTGTCAAAAGATTCGCTAGGGAAAAAATGTCGATTCCCGCGCAAAGATGATCTTCTCTCCTCTCATGCGAATCGACATAATGGGAAAATGTAATAAAGAGAAAAAAGCAAAGTAAAGTAAAAACCCATACACAATAAATAAACCCCGGCTGGGCGAGCAATATTGAGCGTAACCGTTGAGAGGCTGGAAAACAAACAAACTCATAGTCTGCCAGCAGCACTCTCTCACTTTGGGAACTAAATCTGGCCGACCCCGCGACGACGACGACGATAATGGCGACGAGATGACTCTGTTGAAGGGAAATTTTGCTGGGAACACTGTTGAAAACAATAAAATTGTTTTTTTTCTAATCTAATCTAATTTGTAGTGAATTTGAGCATCCCCAAGCTGCATTATACTCATTAAAGCGGCCAGGCCTACTGAGTTGTATTAACCGCAGAGAGGATTCGGTGAACGGATCACATTTTACAGAATCTACAGGAAAAGAAAAAGGCGTGGACATACCGTACCAAATAAAATGGTTTTTAGTCGGTTATTTTTTTCAAATTTTCTTATGTTCTTGTAGTAAAATCACCGATTTCAAAAAAGTGATGAATGGCCAGGTTGGTTCGCGCTCGCCCTTCCAATCCGCGCACCTCGGCCGGAATCCCGTCGAAACTTTTCATCAAAACTTTTTTTTTCAACAGTGTCAAACACCAGTATAAATCCCCCCCTTTTCAGTTCCGTTCGTTAAAACAATGCGAACCAGCCCCTCGCGCAACAATGAATTGTGTGGCAAGTGTAGGGGTGGGACACTGCGATTTGCGCTAGAAAGAGACAGCTCGCTCGATCCCTCTCGTTAGCAGCAGCATCCGCGGGAGAATATTAATGCTCCACGGCGACGACCCCCTCGAATAAAAAAAAACATTGAAATCCCCCTTGCGCTCGCGAGTTAGCCTCAATTTTCGCGCGTTGAAACAATCGCTAATTTTATATCCCTTTCATCGTCGTTGCGAGGGAGAGGTCCCAAAACATCGGTCGTAAAAAGTGACTTTTTAGGATTTTTCTGTTTTCTGCTTAAAATCTGAGCACACAAACACACTTTTCGCGCGTTGAAAGTGCGGCTTTTATGTGCTACTCTTTTTTTAATGGGCTGAATTGAAATTCAATTGTCGTGCGATGTAAAGTTTGAGAAATTTAAGTATTTCAATGGAAATTTGCCATAATTCTCCCAAAATGAGATTTAAATTTGTACAAACAATGTAATATTAAAGTTTAAAATGTTAAAATTAATTTAATTCTATAAATATTTTTTCTTATTTTTTCTTTAATATGAACATAAAGTTCAAATGAAATCTGTAGATTTAAAATTCTGCAAAAAAGAAAAAAAAACGCAAAACTCATTAAACAATCGTCACCTTCAACATACACCTCGCCTTGTTTCTCTCTCACACAACTTGCAGAGAGCCTGGCGCGGTGTGAGGTATTTGGGCCACAACCTCGGTACTCAGCCGACCGCGCGGGCCGATTTTAAGATTAATCATCGCTGCGAGATAACAATCGACGTGCAGGTACTAAACTCCAAACGTAGGTCGTTGCTGTGTTGTGCACGGTCATGTACGTGTGAATGCCACTTTACACGTTGTGCAGATAAAACTTTGAAGCCCTTGACGGGGATGGAGGAGATATTTTGTGCAACAAATTTCTCTCTAAAATCTATTCTAAGAAAAATACTGACGGTTAAACATATTTTCAAGACCAAAAAAAAAGAAAATAAATCAAATTCAACCCTTTTCAAAGGTTACTCCCGGAGCCGGCACGGTAATTAGCTCAGTACCGCCACCTTTCTGTGGTGATGAGAAAACCCCACTTTACAGTTCAACTTATAGGTACACAGAAAAAAATTGTGTAAATTTGGAAGCTTTAATTTTGGAAGGTTGAATATTACCTCTTTTATGATGTAATTTTACCTCAATTTAGACTGAAAAAGTGACATTACACCAGAAAAGTGGTAAAATTACACATTTCCAGAGGTTAAATTACACCTTTTTTCTGACATAAAAGATGTACCCCTTCCCAGATGTAATATTACCATGATTTTTTTTCTGTGTAAACACACACTCACACCGGAAAGTAAACAAACAATAATAAAGGAAAAAGTTTCGGTTTTTGCTTTGTGAAACTACGCACTGAACACCACCGACGACTGCTCGAACTCGCAGGGTGTGACCGTTCGACCGCGGGCAGTTTGTGTGAAGAATTGTTCATTTTGATAGAAAAACAAGTTTCGAGTATTGCTCATTTCTGTTTGTTTTTAATTTGTGATGGCATGAGCAATTGTTATGAAATTAGATCGGGGTTTTTGTATCACAAAATGCTTAATTATGGTGGAATTTATAGAAATGTTATTTTTCCATCATTTTAAGTCTTATCCGAAAAACATGAAATACAATTATAAAATAATTTAAATTTAAATTGAATTTTAGAAATCTTTTTAACTTTTTTTTTCGAAATTTATCTTTAAGCCATTTCTGCGTATTTGGAGCCAGTTAAATTCGAAAATGACTTTTGAGAAGGGCGTAAGTAATTGAAATATTTTTGTATTTCAGTAGTTCTCTACGATTTCACATTTTTTGATTTGCATGAAAGTTTGGCCAAAAAAGTAATTTTTCATCATTAGTTTTTCCCTGGGTGCTGAATAGTGGTCCGCAAAACGGCCTCAATTTTGAACTGTCAAAGTGGAACCAATTTACTGTTCGCCAAAAGTAGAGAGTATTGTTATCGATCATTAAAAATTGTGTGTGTGTTTTTTTTTTGCGAGAGCGAAAATTGTGTGGCTTTAAAGGACCTGGAGTTGAAGTCAAGAAATCTTTAAAAAGTTGAAGGCGGGATCTTCATTTTTCATATTTATGAATGGATGTTGTTTATGAAGTCGATGCGTTTGTATCCATCCAGAAACTGTTTTTATTGTTTGATTCAATTTGAAAACCTACTGGTTTAGTGAAAATCTTCACTGTTTGTTGGATCAGCTTCGCTAGAATTAGCGAAGTTTTTTCCCTGGACCAAAAAGAGCTGCAGGATTCCAAAATCAGCCAGGGAATTTATCCACGACTTTGCAGAATGACACTCTCGCCGCAGTTCTTTGCCACCCGTAAAAAAAGCCTCTTCAAACAGATTAAAACTTGAAAACACACAATTTTTCAGCAACAAAATTACAAAAAAAAAAACTAGACAAAATAAAACACATACTACTGATTATAAAAACAGTTGATTTACCAGTAAGAAAAAAGTCATGCTTGTGCTTGAACAGCCTCCTACTTTGTAGATGTAAACAAAGTGGGATCATTCGAAAATCACGTTACGCATTCTCTCTATTCATCACCCAGGTTTTTCCATACAAGTCTCTATACAATTTTGAGGGCTGGTCATACAAAATGGCTTTGTAAATGTATGAAGTTCTCTATCTTGAGAAGGTTGATCGATTTGGTGTCTTCGGCAACGTTGTAGGTTATGATTAAGACTTTTCAGAAAAAAAAGGTACACGGAAAAAAAAGTTTCCCATTTTTATTTATCTTTTTATGACAAAATCTAACTTCTTGTTATACGTCAAACAACTCAATGTTTAAAAAAATTTGGAGCAAGTCTTAAAAATATGTTTTGGCACCTCTCAAACAATAGAAAGTAGTTTTTCAATTATTTCAATGTTGCACCAGTGCTCCATAATTATTTTACTTTAAATTTTAATTTCTTGAATAGTAGGTATTAAACGAATTGAAGTAATTCTTCTTGCAGAAACCCATTTGAAATATTTAATGATACAACATAATTCAATTTTCATTTCATTTGATCATTGTAAACAAAAATGTAAAAAAAATCAATTTTGTTTAAAGTTTATTTTCATTAAGCTAGATCTATTTCCAAATGCAACATTAATATTCAATCAAAATATTTTTAATTTAAAATTTTCTGATCATTTGTTTATTGTTTAAAAACAAGAACTGAACAATAACTGGAATTGAACACAATTTTGCTGACATTCTTCATTTATTTATTTTGCAAAATTGGTTCCAAAAAGTTGAGAATATGAATACTCCCGCTTGAATTTTGGGTATTCCCGGGAAATGGGAAATATTTTTTTACGGGAAATCCCATGAATTTCCGGGAGGGGAAATTGGACGCTCTAAAATCAAGTCTTCCATGTACAAATGGTGATAAAGCAAAAAAAAAAAAACTGCAAAATCCCTGTTCATTATTTTTTTTTACTGCGGTATCGTTACAGGACTTTAATATTAATATGAATACTTTTACGTAAAATTGTCCAGAAAATCGATTCGTTTAGACCACTTGAAAGAATAATTTCAATTAATTGTTTTTTTTTTTTGGGAGAGGCTATTTCCACAAAAAAATGAGAGTAAAAAATCCTGGGCTCACCACTACAATTTACATATTAATATTAATATTTAAATAATCACATAGAAATATCGTGTATTTTCATTTCAGTGTTTTGTTTATTTCCTTTTTTCTTTTTGCCGATTCTTTAGAAAAATGCATAATCAGTTTACTAAAGATCGGAATGATTTTTTAAGCCCTATTTATTTTTTTCTTTTGGTATACATTTGAAGTGGGGAGCATTGGCCTAATTTAAAGTTTCTTTTCCTATTTTAGTTTCAATTAGGTATCTTGTTCATCCCTGGGCTTTGTCATAATGAGTGTCATAGGTTTGATGCTTGTTTGGCAAAGAGTATGATTTGATTCGATGTGGAATTAAAATCGAAGCGTTCAGTATATTGCTGAAGCTTCCATTTTTACACATGGACACCACTTCATGCTGCGAGAACCCACTTTGGCGTAGTCTCAGGGCTTAATCGATGGCCGGTAAGCTGTCATCGAGACAAGGAGGTTCTCCGATAGTGGAAATATCACATTTGTACAATGAACCGCTACATATGTGATTTTTCCTTATCTTAATGTGGGTGTCAGGTTAGGATGCGGGTTTAAAAAAAATAGTGTTTGTAGAATTTAGGATTTTAACTATAAATATCAACTTTTTATACTTTGCCTTTAGTTATTTAGGGACAAAATTAGTAACAGTGAATTTAGTAATTCTATCAGAATCGGTGATTTTCATTCAAGTAGCATAAAAACCATTCTGATTTGTCAAAATTTCCATAGAATCTCGATCAATCAATCCAGGTTTTTAAGCGAAGATGGCGTTCGAATGGTGAACGCCCGAAGTGTCAAAGTCGCGCAGTGGCTCCAACATTAGAAAAAAAATGTGGCTGTCATGCCATGGCACACTTGTTCCGTAATGTTGGTACCACTGTGTGATTTTGACATTTCGGGCGTTCGCCATTCGAATGCCATCTTCGCTTAAAAACCTCGATAGTGAAATGATATCGGACTAAATTCGTTGATCTGTTGAACTAACGGTTGTCGGATTATGATTGTATCGACCATTGTTGCGAATCGAGGATCTACTGGAATTCTGACGAACAAATGGTCGTCTCTTTTTCAATTCACGACTTGTAAAATATCAACTGTTATTTTTTTTTTTTTGTTTTTTTAAAAGAACACACAACAGACAGGTTTTAAAAGAAACGTTTGTTTGGTTAATAATTAAAATGTCGGGGTTTTGAGATAAGAGTAGCTTTAGAATAGGTTGCTTTAAATCTTGTATTCAATTCAAGTTAGGTAGTTATCCGCAAATGAATATTTGGACTTATGTGAATAATTGAACATTTTGGACTTATGAATAACACACAACTGTGCATTTATTCTAGAGTCAGATCCATACAGCGTCAGTGTTTATTTGGTCGAAGTGTACTAATTCATTGGCAGATCTGATTCTAGTTGTAATGTACGACAAGACTACTGACGGACGTGACAGGACGAGGGCCCAGTTTAGAGGTTTCAACATCAACGATGTGCGGCTGGATCACCCTCCAAAAAAAAAAAAAAAAAAAAAAAAAAAAAAAAAATAGGTATCTTGTTCATGTTTAATATGTTATTCTAATAAATTTGTTATCGAATATTAAGACGACAACTATCGCTATCTAGTGATTTGTTTTGAAAGTTTTTTTTAAGAAATGAAAAAAAAAGTTTTATCAAAACATTTACATTTTGTTGTTCAACTGGTTCTACTCACAAGACACAGCATTTTTTTGACAAACTCTCTCTCAAAAAATAAATAAGCAGGCAAAAAAAAAAAAAGATCCACATTTTCCGTTGCAGGCACGACGGGGTGGTCCACTCTTCACGCGGAACACTTTCCGGAATGTTTGCTCGTCGTCGGTCGACATTTCCGCCATGTTATTTGCTGCGGACAAACAACAAACCGCGCTCGCCCCGGCAGACTTAATAAGAAACTAATTATCAAACTTGTGATTAGTACTTGCACCGTACTCCCCCTCCTCCTTTGGTTTCTGGTGTGATTAAAAAAGTGCTGCCCAACCATCCGCGAGTTGCGAGTTTATTTACCTTCACTAGTTTTTTTCTCTCTCTCATTAAATTGGTCTCGTTTGTATTTCAAGTGTCCAAGTGGCGATTTATTTACTCACTTTTTCGACCAATTGTTATTTGATTTATTAGGCTGCAGCAGGGGGAGGTCGAAAAAACCACCATCAACCCCTCGCGATGTGGTCATTAGCGGTCGTTAGAAATTGTGTACCGATTTTAAACGCGGTGAATTGAACGAAATCGAAAGTTTTTCCTCAATCAGACAAAACAAAAATCTCCCCAGACGAAAAACAAACTGAAATTCACGGACACACCCTCAAACAAGACAACAACAAAACCAAGTTGAATGAAGCGAGAGTGAGATTCATATTTTTCGATTTTTATGCTTTTCCTTTCCTCTAAAAAAAAAAATCGGCACATAAAAATTCGATGAACGAGAAAACCCCCTTAAAATGTGATGATGAACAGCCGGCGCGAAATGAATGAATGAATGAGAGAAAACCCGATTTTCGCTTTTTTATTATTTCATCTCAAAAGAGGGAGTTTACTCACTGTGTAACTGAACTAGATTATGGTTTTTCGGCGCTGTTGGTGTTGTTGTGAAGAGACAAGTGAAAACGAAATGCGGTGCGTTGGTAATTATTTAAATTTAGATCGGGCTGCGTTTTGGAAGGAAAAACGCACAGTTGAAAGGGAAAGTGGCGTTGTTTTTTTATTGAGGATGCTAAATTTTATTTTTTGGGTTAAAAATCAATCGATTATCAAAATAAACAGTCAAAAATTTATTACTATGGAAAATAAGACGAATAAACATTATTTCAAGAGAATTTAAACAAGAAAACTTACAGCAAACACTAACTCGTTTTAAGGTATTGGGACTGATTATGAATTTATCCAATTGTTTTTCACCGTTAATTGTAATTGATTTTTTGGCTGATTCGTTCCGTTTTTTAAAGCATTGAAAGCTATGGATGACTCTAGATGATCTTAAAAAAATGGTGTGTCTCACCAAAGATTTTTATTCTTATTTTTATCTTCTGAGCATTCCAGCTCAAATCAGAAAAAAAACTGTAGTATTTTTGTACCCGATTCATTCCGATTCATTGATGAAACTTTTTATACATGTTATCCTAGGCCTAGCTATTTAAATATTTTTGCATTTTGTAATTTAAAAATTACTGTAACTCAAAGCCGATGCATCGTATCAAAAAGTGGTCATAGACAAACTTGTAGGAAATTGGACGGGCTTTCTGAAAAAATACACTGAACAAAAAATACGCGCCACTTCTATGAGATTTTTCAATTTTTAAGTTCAAAAGTTAAATTTAAAGGTGATGTCACGATTTTTTTTCGTTCAAAATTTTTGAGGAAATAGCCTAAGATGTTACAAAAAGACTCACGAAAAATGCAGGATGGTATGTCTCTCCTAAAAAATACAAAAATCTTTTACTAAAACTGTTTTTTTAAAGTGGTCTAAACGTCAACATTTTCAAACACGGATAGTGGGAATCGATTCCCCAGACAATTTTAAATAAAAGTCTCCATATTGACTATTGTCCTATGTCCAATCCTTGAGAAGATACAGCGGTTTTAAAAATAAAAAGCCCGTCCAATTTCCTACAAGTTTGTCTTTGACCACTTTTTGATACGATGCAACAGCTTACAGTAATTTTTAAATTACAAAATGCAAAAATATTTAAATAACTTACGCCCTTCTCGAATGTGATTTTCGAGTACATTTGGCTCCATATACATAAAAATGGCTTATATAGGCCTAGGATAACATGTCTAAAAATTTTCATTGAAATCGGAGAGGATCTGGTATAACCTATCCCCTATTTGGTATGAAATTGCTATTCTGTAGTTTTTCAACAAAATTTATTGAATTTCAAAGCAAACTAATCAAATTCCTCTCTCCTCCTCCGCAGAACCAAATCATCAAAGCCGCTGCCGCTGCCCACCACGACAAAGGAACCAACGGCACGGCCGCCGAAGACGATGGCTCCGCCGACTCCACCAAAGACCCGGTCGCCCTCCGTCGGGACGCGCACCACAAGGACAGCGCCCTGAACCAGTGCATCAACGAGCTCACCTCCAACCTGCACCAGCGCCGGTGCGTCAGCAGCAGTGACGTTCCTGCGCCGACCCCATCCTCGCCCACCTCCAAGTCCTCCACGTCGTCCCCGACGTCCACGATGACCAGCGGAGGAGCAGGCGGTCAGGTCGCCAACAGCAGCAGCCAACCGGACTCGGAGAGTGAGCAATCGAGCAGCAGGTCGCGAAGGTCAAGCCAAAGTGAGGCGCTTCTGTCGTCCCCGAGCCACTTTGTGACCGTCATCGAGGTGAAGGAATCCTCCGAGAAGGCTCCCCAGGAGCAGGACCAGCAGCAATCGGCGGCGGCCAAACGGAACTCGGTCGCGCCCGCACTGCCCGCAAAGAGTAGCAGCGTAACTGCCGGTGACAGTTGTAACAACAACAATTCTTGCCCGGCGGCGGCTGCGCCGCTCCCGGTGGCCGCAAATCCCCGGCCCAACAGCTACGAAAACGTCCTCATCAACACGAACCGGGGCAGCTGCGAGAACCTCAACAATAACAGTGTCGTCCACGGTGGGCACGTGATTCATCAGCAGAACAACAACAACTCGGAGCACAGTACGTTCCTGGATAATAATGGAGCGGGAGGAGGAGGCCAAGGGGTGGCCAAGTACCCGAAACCGTCGGCACCGCCCATGACGATGGGGTCGTCGATTGCGGACCGGACCTCGCAGCTCATCGGAAGCGGCGGCGGCGGCGCGCAGGATCTCAAGAAGAAGGTGCCACCACGGTGAGTACTGATGTTTGAAATGCATAATCACCCGTCACTGGGGATTTGTCACGTGGTGCGAAGATGCGGGAAGGTTTTCTTTCGATTTAAATGCAAAATCACGGAGGGTGGCTGCACCACGGACTAATGTTTATTCAAATTGTGCTTTCGTGGCGAGGAAGAGGGCATTGATTTGACTGCGGTGAAAATTGATGATAAATGTCGATGATTCGGAAATTTTAAGAAAAAGTGCAATTTTTGCCATTTTTTGATATTTTTTTTTTCTGTTCAAAAATTAAATATAACCCACTGAGCTCTCGTCGACGTGCCTCCCGAGCGTCGGTGTAATGAAAAAGGGACGTAAAAAACGGGACGGTGATAAAAGTATCGCCGATAACATACGATAACTATTTTTTTTAATTTCTTAAATTGGCTTAATCCAACAATGTTATGTTAAATTTTAAATGCATTTGCTTAGAATCTATATTTTTTAATAATGTAGTAAGTTTCAAAGCATGAATACTAAAAAAAAATCTGAAAATACCGTATTTTTTTAATGTACTCAAATTTACATAATTTGCAATATAGGTATCAAACTAGCGAAGTATGGTACGCTTTTTCACTATTCATTTTTTTGGACTTAAATGCTCTAGTTTGTACAAAATACCGTTTATTTTAAACTAAAATTTTCACAAATACCGTATTTTTCCAAAATACTCAAATTTTCGTTAATTGCAACGTGAGCAACAAACGAAGCGAAATTTGGTATGCATTTTCACTGTTTTATAGCTTTTTGAATGAAATACTAATATTTCCACAAAATACCGTATTTTTTTTAATACTCAAAATTTCATAATTTGCGATATGAGTATCAAACGATTTGAAATTTTGCATGCATTTTAACTGTTTTAGAGTTTTTGAATAAAATACTCAAATTTTCACAAAATACAATTTTTTATTGCAAATTATTAAAGTTTTAGCATTTTATTTTCGAAAAAAAAATACGGCATTTGGTACGCTTTTTCACTATTCTATTTTTTGAAATTAAATGCTCTAGTTTTTTTTAAATGCTAAAACGGTTTTTTAACAACGAAAATTTTCCCAAAATACCGTATTTTTCGAAAATACTCAAATTTTCGTTATTTGCAACATGGGTATCAAACGAAGCGAAATTTGGTATGCATTTTCACTGTTTTAGAGTTTTTTGAATGAAATACTAAAATTTTCACAAAATACCGAATTTTTTAAAATACTAAAATTTTCATAATTTTCAATATGAGTATCAAACGATTTGAAATTTTGCATGCATTTTCACTGTTTTAGAGTTTTTGAATAAAATACTCAAATTTTCAGAAAATACCATTTTTTATTGCAATTTATTGAAATTTTAGTATTTTCGAAAAAAATACGGTATTTGGTACGCTTTTTCACTATTCTATTTTTTTAAATTAAATGCCCTAGTTTTTTTTAAATGCTAAAACGGTTTTTTTTTGCAATTCCGTCGTGAAACTACTTACTTTTCCTGTCATTCTTGAAAGACGAAATAGCCGACTTTTCTGTACCAAAAATAACAGAATCGAATAGCAACACTTTTCAAAATAAATGCTGAAAAGTTCTACTTTTCAGCACTGAAATGGGTGTTGAAAAGTTGAACTTTTCAGCACTTGTTTCTAAAAGTAACACTTTTCAACATTTTTTTGATTTAAACGATTTATTGACAAAATACATGAAAATTCGACTTAAAATTTCACTCAATGGGTGGTTTTCGAAATTGCAAAAAATGTTGTATGGAACTCGTTGCAAAACTTGATTTTTTCAGCACTCGTCGTATTTATCCAACTCGGTGAACCTCGTTGGATAAATGTACGACTCGTGCTGAAAAAATCCTCTTTTTGCAACTTGTTGCATAAACTACTATTACGAAATACGAAAATTTTCCCAAAATACCGTATTTTTTCGAAAATACTCAAATTTTCGTTATTTGCAACATGGGTATCAAACGAATCGAAATTTGGTATGCATTTTCACTGTTTTAGAGTTTTTCTTTATTAAATACTAAAATTTTCACAAAATACCGATTTTTTTTTAAAATACTGGTTTTGTTTTACTTTCAATATGAGTATCAAATGATTTGAAATTTTGCATGCATTTTCACGGTTTTAGAGTTTTGAATAAAATGCTCAAATTTTTAACAAAATACATGTTTTAACCCATATTTCAAATTATGAAAATTTGAGTATTTTCGAAAACAAATTTTGTGAAAATTTTAGTATTTTGCAAAAAAACTCTTGAAAATACTAAAATTTTCGTTTTTTGCAACATGGGTATCAAACAAAGCGAAATTTGGTATGGATTTTTACTGTTTTATAGCTTTTTGAATGAAATACAAAAATTTTCACAAAATACCATATTTTTTTAAATACTCAAATTTTCATAATTTTCAATATGAGTATCAAACGATTTGAAATTTGCATGCATTTTTAATGTTTTAGAGTTTCTGAATAAAATACTAAAATTTCACCAAATACGGATTTTTTAGCCCATATGTCAAATTATGAAAATTTGAGTATTTTCGAAAAAATACGGTATTTCGTGAACATTTTAGTCTTTCATTAAAAAAAACTCTAATAAAAGTGAAATAGCATACCAAATTTCGCTTCGTTTGATACTCATGTTGCAAATTATGAAATTTTTGAGTATTTTCGAAATAGACGTTGTTTTGTGAAAATTTTAGTATTTTTTTTTCTAAATATACGGTATTTTGTGAAAACAAGAGCATTCACTTCCAAAATTACTAGAACAGTGAAAAAGTATACTAAATTTTGCTTCGTTTTAATAATTGCAAATTATGTTAATACTTGCAAATCTAATGTAATTTTTAGTACCTTCAAAAATATACTTTGAAACTTATCAAAAAATAATATAATACTCTAAAACAG
Organism: Culex pipiens pallens; assembly: GCF_016801865.2. Taxonomy (NCBI): domain Eukaryota; kingdom Metazoa; phylum Arthropoda; class Insecta; order Diptera; family Culicidae; genus Culex; species Culex pipiens. Next base: position 6,869,319 of record NC_068937.1, read on the forward strand.
TGAAAATACAGGCATAATTTCGAATCGTTTGATAACCACTTTGCGATTTATAAAAAAATGATGATTTCGAGAAAAACCCGTATTTTGTGATTTATTTTAGTATTATTACTTTGATACTAACCATATTATCAAAAAAAATAAAAATAAAAATAGAAAGCTTCGAAAATTCAACATAATTTGGTTGGATTAAGTCAACTTTAGCAATATATGAATAATAAGTTATCGTTCGTTATCGTTGATCAAAATATCACCGATAGAGTTATCGGGATAACGATAACGATAGATTAAAGTAAAGTTTCATGAAATTCAAAGAGGCAACTGCTCCATGAGTTGATGAACGATGACTCTTTGAAATACTTGCTCTCCCCCCAGATTTCTAAATTTGTTTTTTTTTTTGGGAAATTCTACTGATAGACGATGCCTTCCGAGCTATCATGATGTGAACACAAAAAAATAATTATTTTTTCGGTTAACAATAACCTTCAAAGTGTATTTTTGAAAATATATTTTTAAGAAGATAAAAATTTCGTTTGGCTATATAAAGCAAATAAAGCTGCCTCTATAAATTCGTCGAGGTGCCTTACGAGTTACGATGTTGTGAAAATTGCATTTTGATTGCTTTCAATATTTAAAAATGCTAATAATAAATAATATTTTTGTGAAATTTCACATTTTTTAAAAATAAAAATTTTTATATTGAAAAGTTTAAGTAACTTAAATAAAAGCATAATTTTTTCGGAAAACCCAATTATATGTTCACCAACAAACACATCCTGACCCAGTTTCGCGCACCTCCAGTTTTAGTCACCGGGCACACATCAGGGTCAACCTCTGAAACCTGTTTCCAAAATTCCGCGCGCCATGAATCATTCAATCTGCCCCCCCCCGGTGGACCAGAAGATAACACAGTCGTTTTGTCAACAACGACTTGAGCGCTCCAGACTCCAGACGAAAGAGAAAACGCGAAAATTAAATGATTGTCAAAAAAAGGAGAAGCAAAACGAAAACAGGTCTCAACCTTGCGTTTCTGGACACTTTTTGCCACGCCATGAAGCAGTCTGGGGGAGCCTCCAAAACCGGTCATGTTTTTTTTTTTTTCGTTCATGACAGACCAACTTTGGAGGCTAGTTAAGGTGGCATGGAAATTTCAGTTAAGGTGCCACTTTTATTCCCACCTTTTTTCATGATACCTTTTTCACCCCGAAAAAAAAAATAAACAGAATGAAACTTGTGTCGCGTCCATGGCGACACGTGGGTCACAACATGGCCAGTTCTTCAATTGCAGAGAGCTGAATTAAGGGGGTGGTCACCTCTGCTGTGCACTACTGTGACGTGGTTATGCAATCTCTCTGGAGACTCTGACCTGCGACTATGTTCTCCTTGGATTAAATATTCATGAAATGTTAGTCGAGTTGGACGCCACCTGGATTCAGGTTTGCCTTTGTGTCCCGTCATGAATCTGGTTCCTAATTAGAAAACTATTTGTTGAGGCACGAGGTGGACTGTGCAAATCTGCGCTGACAAGACTTGAATTATCTAGTCTGGTAGATTAAATCTTCAACTTTGTGTCTCCTTCAATCTTGATTTGTAAACCGAATTACACTCAAGTAAATTTGAATGATTTGCGTTTCTTTGGTTATAAATATTTTTAAAATTATAGAGTTAAGGAGGTATTATACTATAACAAACCAACCGGCACTTTTGACATTTTGGCTTTGTTTGTTTGTCACAGTCTAATACCTCCTTAACATTGCTGATCCAAACTAAGTTAAGATTCAATTTCTCTCGCGTTCAAATTTCCGATCACGAACTTTGAAACCTGTGCCGTGAGCAACCTATAACAAGCCGCCCCTGAAGAGTGCTTGAGAGAAAGTGATATTACTCGTTCGTGGCGGCGGGTGGTGGTGATACTGACCTTAAAAAAACCTCGGTTGCCGTTGGCACTAGTACAACATGATGTATTAGCATGCAAATAAAGTAGAAATCGCTGTGTGAACGCATCGTATCGCAATCGTAAATCCACGCCGTTTGCAAGACCTGCTTCTGGTGGTGAAAAGGTCGCTGAACTGGGCGAAATCGTCACGTTGAATTTCCGATAAAAAGGTGCGTTCTGTGAAAATTCAAATTTTCCAAACCAATTTCCACCGGAAGTTGCCCCTTTGCTGTTTCTAATCACCTTCTTTTCGTCGATTAATTACCGGGTTTTCCTAAGACTTTGAGACACTGGCGGAACTGATTCGTAGAGTACAATTTCCGACACGCGTCGCCACCCTCGAGGAGTCTCGTTGGGCGGGAAATAACTGTTTCAATCTGTGCCTACGCTGTATTAGGTGCAATTCTTGAGGAAGACCAACCCCAACCGATGCTGAAAATGTGCGGCAAGAGAGCAAAAATCTGTCGATAAATCGATTAATTATGCAGTGTGCATCTCTTCTGGTGGAGTCGAGGAACTTGCCTTGTTGAGGAGGTAGGGTGAAGGAACCTATTTTTGACAGTTCTTTGACGGCATTGTCTAAAAATTTTCAATTTTTTTTTTTAATTTTTGGCATGACTTGTTCAAACCATCTGAGCAATTCTCTACGAAATCGGTCTTTTTTCTTAAATTTTAATTTTTGTATTTTTTAATCCGACTGAAACTTTTTTGGTGCCTTCGGTATGTCCAAAGAAGCCATTTTGCATCATTAGTTTGTCCATATAATTTTCCATACAAATTTGGCAGCTGGCCATACAAAAATGATGTATGAAAATTCAAAAATCTGTATCTTATGAAGAAATTTTATGATCGATTTGGTGTCTTCGGCAAAGTTGTAGGTATGGATACGGGCTACACTCGAAAAAAATGATACACGGTAAAAAAAATTTTGGTGATTTTTTATTTAACTTTTTGTCACTAAAACTTGATTTGCAAAAAAACACTATTTTTTTTTTTTTTTTGATATGTTTTAGAGGACATCAAATGCCAACTTTTCAGAAATTTCCAGGTTGTGCAAAAAATCTTTGAGCGAGTTATGAATTTTTGAATCAATACTGATTTTTTCAAAAAATCGAAAAAATGGTCGCAAAAATTTTTAAACTTCGTTTTTTGATGTAAAATCAAATTTGCAATCCAAAAGTACTTCAGTGAAATTTTGATAAAACGCACCGTTTTCAAGTTAAATCCATTTTTAGGTAACTTTTTTGAAAATAGTCGCAGTTTTTCATTTTTTTAAATTAGTGCACATGTTTGCCCAGTTTTGAAAAAAATATTTTTGAAAAGCTGAGAAAATTCTTTGTTAATACGACGCTTAGTTGCTGAGATATTGCCATGCAAAGGTTTAAAAACAGGAAAATTGATGTTTTCTAAGTCCCACCCAAACAACAAACCATTTTCTAATGTCGATATCTCAGCACCTAATGGTCCGATTTTCAATGTTAAAATATGAAACATTCGTGAAATTTTCAATTTTTTTAAACCAAGACTAACATTTCAAAAGGGCCAAAAACTCAATATTACGCCCTTTTGAAATGTTAGTCTTGACTTAAAAATTTTGAAAATATTTTTTTCATTTTTGTGTATCATTTTTTTTCAGTCTAGTCCATATCCATACCTACAACTTTGCCGAAGACACCAAATCGATCAAAAAATTCCTTCAAAAGATACAGATTTTTGAATTTTTATACATCATTTTTGTATGGCCAACTGCCAAATTTGTATGGAAAATTATATGGACAAACTAATGATGCAAAATGGCTTCTTTGGGCATACCGAAGGCACCAAAAAAGTTTCAGTCGGAATACAAAATACAAAAAAAAATCGAATGACCGAAATCTGAGAGAACTGCTCATCTTGTTGTTATTTTTTTATGAAATTTACATATTTTTTTTGGTGACAATTTTGACACGGATAATCCATTTATTTTTTTATGAATTACAAGTTTACAATTAGCGTGACATATTCTAGCAAAAATATTTAAATTTCGGCATTATTAGAAATTATCTCTCTAGATTCACGGAGAAAAAATAGTTCCGAAAATCGTGAACAAGCGTTCATGAATATTCATGAATATCCACGAACAAAGTGTTCAAATTCATGAGTTCATGAGTGTTCATGAGATTTGTACACTTTGTTAGTGGTTCCCAATTTCATGAACTCCTTTTTCTCCGTGTTAATCCAGAAAATCGACTTTATTCTGGACTCGAACCCTCTACCCTAACAGTACAGTCTGGTATCCAGTGCACTTGTCCACCCCCTCCAATTTATCAGCTCTAGACGCAAGAGAGCACAATATCTGGCGGAATCGATTCCCCAGTCCGGAGCCAACAAGGCAGGGGGGACGAGAAAAACCGCTGCTGGAAGCGTTCTGAGAGGAGGAAAGGGAAAGAGGGGGAAGAATATCACACTTCCGTTGGCAATAAATAGTGTGTACACACTAAAGTTCACTTTTTCATCCACCCTAAATGGACTCGTTGCGATCTGAAAGTTTTTTCTTTGCGTGAATAATCTCTCATAAATCTTGTGTGAACATTTTTCTCAGTGTCTTATTTTTTGACATTTGTTTTCGAGGGGTGCGACAATCTCAGTAAAAAGTGCAATATTTTAATTTAAACTTTTAAAATTATTTAATTTACCTCGAGGACGAGAAAAACCGCTGCTGGAAACGTTCTGAGGGGAGGGAGAGGAAAGACTGGGAGGAATATCACACTTCCGTTGGCAATAAATAGTGTGTACACACTAAAGTTCAGTTTTTCACCCACCCTAAATGAACTCGTTGCGATCTGAATGTTTTTTTTTTGCGTGATGAATTACTCATAAATCTTGTGTGTACATTTTTCTCAGTGTCTTATTTTTTTAACATTTGTCTTCGAGGGGTGCGACAATCTCAGTAAATAGTGCAAAATTTTAATTTAAACTTTTAAAATTATTTAATCTACCTCGAGCTCAAATTGAAGTTAACTTAAAATTATTTTAATTATTTGTCATACAATAAAAAAAGAAGTGCAAAGACTGTCATATCTAATTATTCTTAAAAGAATTCTAATTCAGAAATAATTGGACATCTTGAAAAAAAAAATCAGATCGCAACGAGTTCACTCCCGTTGCACATCCTGTACAGCAATTTTTTTTTCTCCTCCCCCTTACTTTTTGCCGAGGGGGTTGATTCCCGAGTTATGTCGTCGTCCAACAGACAGACAGACCAGCGAGGGTTGGCCGCAAAAAAAGTGACGTGATTCTCCACCATCACACCAGCGGCACTTGACTGCCCGCGATGCAAGGGAAGCTGCTGACAATGCACCCAAAAAAGTTTGAAAAATTTCGAAGAAAAAAATCAGCTTTCTTCGAGAATCGATACCGAGCTCTTTGATTGCCAGACTTGCTCTCTACCACTAAGCTACGATAGCTTGACATTTTCTGCCAGAACTCCCTCATCTGGGTGTAGCCAGTCGTTGTTGCAAAAAGGGATGTTCTTCATCACCCCAACTCATTGTCATCGGCTAGCGGCTCCCTGAAGGTATGCAACCCCTCAACTGGAGCGGAAACCGCGGAGTTCGGAGACCGGTAATCGATTTTAACACAACCGGGTGACATTACGTCGTCGGTTGTTCGGTTTTTTTTTTTTCATCGAAATGGACAATACCCTCGGGGATGGCGAAACATGGCATGCTTTGTTGGGAGGACAGAGTTCAAATTAAGGTTTTTTTTGGTTTCGCTGTGAAAGTGACTGGCCCCTCGGGTTGGATGATCGGGAGTTCCAAGAAATTGATACTTAATTTCGCTAATAACGCAAGTTTAGTAAGCGAGTGGATGTTATTATTCATTCTTGGCGCGGAAATTCTAGGAATCTTTCGTGGACGATGATGGGAATTCCGAGCGACTATAATAATGAATTTGTGTGGGGGTTGACAATTGATGGTGAGTTGTTTATTCTTGAATAACGAGAATCTATCTGTTCGAGAATTTAGCGAAAATCATTTTGGAGGGCAAGATATAAAAATTAATTATGAGTTTTAGCATTGCAAGATTGAAATAGTGTTCCTTTATCTTTTTAAAATGTTTGAAAGTGTTCAATTTAGGTAATGACGTTTTTTGGGAAGATTTTAATAAATATTTTGTCTATTATAATCAAACTTCAAAATTTAATTTTGCTAAAACATTTCCATATTTTTCTTCGCCTTCAACTCTTAGAGTGCCTCCTCTTCATCTCGCAAGAAGCAGCACGTCACGATTAATTACGGAACCGGTTGTGTCACACCAGGTTGATTAATTGGGTCGAGCCCGCGCAAATGAGGTGGAAAATGAGGGAGGCCGGAACCCATGGTCCGAAAACGGGACCAAATTAATGGTCATTTGCTGCTGCGCGGAAATTGCGATTGACGATTAAAAAGTTTTTCCTGCGAAGAAAAACAGGACGCTTAAACGTGTGGCCAAGGCCGTTGACCATCGCGCGTTCGGTGCCACTATCTGGTGTGACCTAAAAATGGGGCTCCTTTTCCGCAGCGCAGAGCTTGAAGAAAACCGCAAAAACTTGTTTTTCTCCGGCCGCGGTTGGAACTGGTTCCTCTGACATATACGGGGCCTGCTGCTGCTGCACCATGAATTCGTTATGATGGTGCAACGATCGTTGCAGTGCACAACTCCCTCTGGATGTGGTGGGCAAGCACTGGAAAAAAGTTTGTGATTTGTTTTGGGCGCGAAAAAAAAGTTTGCCTTCGGGAATCGAACCCGGAACCGCGAGGAGGGGTGACGCGCCAACCAACTAAGCCATCAATGCAATTCTGAGAACAAGCGCTTAAACGACACTACCTTTCCTATAGTGTTATCAGACCTAATTTAAGGTGTGAACTGGATAAGCAGGCCACTTTCCGGACCGGATTGCGGTACTGTTAGAGGAGGAATTTCTTCCGGCAAGTTTTGCAACCATCTCGTTACGGTTGATCGTCACTGGAGCGTTACTAAAGCGCAGCCGCCGCCGATTACGTTGCAGTTCGAATAGTTTTGTTTTGGTTTGTTGTTTTTTATGCAACTTGAGCTTCATAGATTGAAACAAAACCGAAGCCGGTTCCAGACCATAACTCACGGTTCGATGTGGCGCGGCAAACGCAATTTTTCTCGCTGAATTTCATTTCAGTCCCTTGAGCCGCAGTCGATTTGGCTTGCAGAGCACGCACCATGACCGCTCTTATGGTTATGGGCTTTGTTGTTTCTGGTTGCATTACATAGATTCCGTTAGACCTGCTGTGGCCCTCTATCGAGAGTTGAACACGGAAAAAAGTATTCCGAAAAAAAAAACATAAAAACGCAAAAAGCATTTAAAAAAACTATATATATATATATATAAAATACTAAAAAAACTTAGAAAATATATTAAATACTAACAAAAAACTCACAATACTCAAAATATAAAAAAAAACTCACAAAGCTTCAAAAATAATTTAAAAAATCTCACGAAACTTCAAAAATAAAAAAAACTCGCAGCACTTCAACAAATAAAAAACCAATAAAAATACTAAAATACTAAAATACTAAAATACTAAAATACTAAAATACTAAAATACTAAAATACTAAAATACTAAAATACTAAAATACTAAAATACTAAAATACTAAAATACTAAAATACTAAAATACTGAAATACTAAAATACTAAAATACTTAAATACTAAAATACTAAAATACTAAAATACTAAAATATTAAAATACTAAAATACTAAAATACTAAAATACTAAAATACTAAAATACTAAAATACTAAAATACTAAAATACTAAAATACTAAAATACTAAAATACTAAAATACTAAAATACTAAAATACTAAAATACTAAAATACTAAAATACAAAAATACTAAAATACTAAAATACTAAAATACTAAAATACTAAAATACTAAAATACTAAAATACAAAAATACTAAAATACTAAAATACTAAAGTACTAAAATACTAAAATACTAAAATACTAAAATATTAAAATACTCAAATACTAAAATACTCAATTACTTAAATACTAAATTACTAAAATTACTAAAATTACTAAAATTACTAAAATTACTAAAATTACTAAAATTACTAAAATTACTAAAATTACTAAAATTAATAAAATTACTTAAATTATTTAAATTACCAAAATTACTAAAATTACTTAAATTACTTAAATTATTTAAATTACTTAAATTACTTAAATTACTTAAATTACTTAAATAATTTAAATTACTTAAATTACTAAAATTACTAAAATTGCTAAAATTACTTAAATTACTTAAATTACTTAAATTACTTAAATTACTAGAATTATTAAAATTACTAAAATTACTAAAATTACTAAAATTACTAAAATTACTAAAATTACTAAAATTACTAAAATTACTAAAATTATTAAAATTACTAAAATTACTAAAATTACTAAAATTACTAAAATTACTAAAATTACTATAATTACTAAAATTACTAAAACTACTTAAATTACTCAAATTACTTAAATTACTTAAATTACTTAAATTATTTAAATTACTTAAATTACTTAAATTACTTAAATTACTTAAATTACTTAAATTACTTAAAATTACTAAAACTACTTAAATTACTTAAATTACTTAAATTACTTAAATTACTTAAATAATTTAAATTACTTAAATTACTTAAATTACTTAAATTACTTAAATTACTTAAATTACTTAAATTATTTAAATTACTTAAATTATTTAAATTACTTAAATTACTAGAATTTTTAAAATTACTAAAATTACTAAAATTACTAAAATTACTAAAATTACTTAAATTACTTAAATTACTTAAATTATTTAAATTACTTAAATTATTTAAATTACTTAAATTACTAGAATTATTAAAATTACTAAAATTACTAAAATTACTAAAATTACTAAAATTACTAAAATTACTAAAATTACTAAAATTACTAAAATTACTAAAATTACTAAAATTACTAAAATTACTAAAATTACTAAAATTACTAAAATTACTAAAATTACTAAAATTACTAAAATTACTAAAATTACTTAAATTACTAAAATTACTAAAATTACTAAAATTAATAAAATTACTAAAATTACTTAAATTACTCAAATCACTTAAATTACTTAAATTACTTAAATTATTTAAATTACTTAAATTACTTAAATTACTTAAATTACTTAAATTACTTAAATTACTTAAAATTACTAAAACTACTTAAATTACTTAAATTACTTAAATTACTTAAATTACTTAAATAATTTAAATTACTTAAATTACTTAAATTACTTAAATTACTTAAATTACTTAAATTATTTAAATTACTTAAATTATTTAAATTACTTAAATTACTAGAATTATTAAAATTACTAAAATTACTAAAATTACTAAAATTACTAAAATTACTAAAATTACTAAAATTACTAAAATTACTAAAATTACTAAAATTACTAAAATTACTAAAATTACTAAAATTACTAAAATTACTAAAATTACTAAAATTACTAAAATTACTACAGTTACTAAAATTACTAAAATTACTAAAATTGCAATAATTACAAAATACAAATAATCAAAAATCAAATTGTTCACAAATTCATGATTTCCAAAAAAGGTTTTTTTTCGTGCAGAGAAACTGCCCTGCGAAGGGTGAGATTCCAGCTGACTGCGAAGGGTGAGATTCCAGCTGACACGCGTGGTGGCGAATAACGTGACGCTTGAGGAATTAATTACGGTCAGCTATGTGCATAAATTTTCTGCCCACTGGCCTCCCCGAGGGATGTCGCGTACTGGAGAAAGGGGCCAATTGGGGTCAAGTAAGGGCGTGAAGCGCGATTTTATGGTTATGGTATGCTGAATGAATGTTAAACCATTTTCAAAGTAATTTTTTTTAGAAATTTTATTTTAATTTTTTTGGTAAATTTCCAAAAACATTATTTTTTATGCTTAAAGTGCCCCAATTTCCCTTTCATATTCGACCTAAACCATGTCGAACGACGCCCAAGCTGCCGTATTGAGTTAACCTTTACGACCAATCAGACCAATGCGAATTGAAAGGTTATGTATCCCTTCAGAAACGCACGCACCCCAGACCAAGTGTTGCAAGTTGTTTACATTTAGCTTTTTTTATAGCATTCGCCATTATGGCGACAAGCTCAAACCAAACAACAACAGTCGACAAAAAGTGTAACATGTTGGCGCCAATCGAATCAAGCAACGATTCGATTTACGCCATAATTGCATAATTTCGAAGCATCACTTTTGCGGCACCATCCGTGCGGCGTTTAATTTACTTACATCGATCAAACGGCTTCATCTCGAGTGTTTCGATTTTGTATTGTTCGTAAATTGATGCTTTTACGCACATTTATTTTTTATATCTGGGTCACATTTGCGCCCCTAGCAGTAAATGACGACGTAACGCGTCCCCGCCATTATGGCGAACTGTCATTTTTTTATAGCAACGCGCATTATGTCGGCGTTTCAAAAACAAAACGCGATTTAAAGTGAAACAAGGTGCGAAAAGATTATCCCCCCCTTAGTCTGTGTGCTTGTAATCCCATAATTTCATCAGTGTGGAGTTGTTTTTTTGTTGATGTTGTTGTTTTTGTTGCGGTTCGTGAAATACAACCGCCAACCACCAGCAAAGTGGAGTTGAAGTTGGTGTTGCATAAAATGTCTTTTATCGCACCTATTTTCCTGTTTTTACGTCATGTTCTCAAATTAAGGGATGTTCAAAAATTATGTTGTGAAAAAATATGTTTTTTTGAGCGTTACGTAATTGCTGGATTTCAGCTTTTTTCCTAATTTCACTAAAAATAATGCTCAAAATCGACTCTTTTCCAATTGTGACAAGAAGTTCGGGAAGAAAAACCTGCACTCACAATGAGTGAGTCACACTGGCAAGTGTGTGATGTGTTACGTGAGATGGTGTCGCGTCATCGTCAATGTGACGGGGGTAAAATGAAAACAAAAACATGTCAACTTGGCCGCAACGTTTCCTTTGGCTGCGAAGAATAGGTCCAGTCAGCCGAACGAGACACCATTTTTGTGGTGCACTCTTGTGCGACTGCAAAAATAAAATTGCATTCTTCAAGAAAAAGTACCCTATAAGAAATCTGCATTATTATTGCCTGTCGGACCGACATCAACAACCTAATGGCTTGATGTAGAGCCAACTATAAGAGGAGAAAAAAAATTGAGGCTAAGAATTTTGACAGATATGATTTTCATAAAGTATTCGCCTCCTTTTCTCTCCCACAGAAAAACGGCGGACAATGTAGTTGTCAAACTAGGCCAAACTGTTAAAGTCACTCACAAAATGAACTTTGAGTGATTTGAGTTCATTTCTGACGTCACGATTTTCTCCTCTATAGCAAAACAATGCAAATGATTCAACTTGTAAACAAAGCAGGCTCGGTCTATTTTTTTAAAGTGACAGCTGTTTGTTTACATCAGAAAAGCTTACACGCTGCCACAGAAAGGCTCAATTCTGAGTTAAAAGAGAAGGTTTCTATTTTTTTAAGTAAATCTGTTCAATACCTGATTGATGATTCAACAAAAAATCAACTATTCACCTCTCTCCATCGCGAAAGTCGACTCTTTTTCTACAGCTCGGTGAAATCGAACGCTCGACCTTGATTTATAGTTTTGTCGTTTGTTTTTTTATCGTCCTCGTCGTGCAGATTCGCGACTTGAATTGATCCACACCTGCCACGCACAGTCGCTGCACGCCGTCGCCGGTTCCGGCAGGTCTCACTCTCACAAAAGATCAAGGTCGATGACGGGGCTCGAACCGGTAACTGCCACCACGACGACGACGTCAGAAACACGCAGCATTTAAGTGGCTCGCTCTCTATCAAGTGACTGTCAGCGAACCGAGCTTTTGAACAATTTCAAGCGAAAATATGTAGGTATTTTTGACGAGAACTTTTCTAGAGTTTTTTTTGATTAGGTCCTATAAACATATGAAAGACAATGGTTTATTGGTCCTTTTCAAAAAAAACTCTGGTTTTGAACTTTGACAGTTTGTGCGTGACGCAAGCGTCAAACGAATGCACATTAGCTGTGGTGAGTTGAAAGTTGTGTGGTGAATTGTTGATTATTCAAATTGACCGTTAAATTTTCCATTGATAAAATTTAAAAGATTCGTTGTTCTGTTTGTTTGTTGAAAAGTCACTTCATCTGACGGTACACACCGATTTTGCAGTAGGTTTACGGTGTCGTGCAGGAAATTTGCGGACGTCAACGGTTAATTAACGACTCAACGAGCCATTCGGAGCGCTCGAGGGGCTCAAAGTAAGAGCGAGTCTAAACTAAATTAACGACGACGACGACGTCACCACTCTATTAGATTTTACATACGCGTTCAAGTGGCGTCTCGTGTGTCGAGACAGCAGCAGCCACAACAACTATATCGTTTGCCGAGGAGAAATGCATTCATGATTTGTGCGACCACGTCACTCACTCAGAAATGTGCAGAAACGAATTTTTCATTCACTTTTCAATTTTTATTTTTTTTTGTGGTTGACTTTTTAACGATCAATTTGAAAAATCTGAAACTCATCATATATTCACCACAACTCATAAAAATGTCTGGAAGCTGTCAAACCCATGGAAATGAACTGTGGTGAATTTAAAATTGTCGTGGTGAGTTTCCATTCATTCAAATTCACCGTTAAATAGTTGATTGCTGGATAAAGTCACTCAACTGTGCCATAAATTTCATCTGATAGACCTTTAAATCAGTTTATATTCCCACCTGGGCAAAAAGTCAACCCATCCAGTGCAGAGCCGACCCCTCTCAATCACTTTCGCTCTCAACTTCCGAGTAAATTTCCCTACCGTCTCCTCCACCTAGATCGCCATTTGTTACGATTCGCTCATAAATCCAATTCCAAATCTCATCCGGACGCGAGGGAAGAGGTGGTGAGAGTGGCAACTTCCTGCCACACTTGAATTTCCGGCCACTCCATCGGGATCCAGGACTCAGGATTCTCTGAATCTCACTTAAAAAAAAAATAAAAAAAAAATAGAAGCGACAACAAGTCTGCGGTGCGTGCTCTGTGGTTTTTATCAACCTCCGGTAGGAGGCGAAAAAAAACCGGCGTCACCCCAGCTAGGCTTCAAATTACCTATCCCCATGTCCGGCTTTTATTCGAAAACCCGAACCACGCTAGAAGTTGCAGGTGCTTTTTTACCAGTTTATATTTGCGGGACGAGGGGTTGAGCGATAAAAATGTGCACCAAATATTTATGGAGCGTTGCGTGCGAAGCACGGAGGGAAATTTGTGACGAGAATTCTAGTTTAATCACTTTTGAAATTAGGCAATCAAAAAAGAGCGTTTGGTACGGTATGTCCACGCATCCTTCCTCCCCTGTAGATTCTGTGAAATGTGACCCGCTCTCAGATTCCTCTCTGCGGTAAACACACCGCAGTAGGGCTGGCCGCTTTGATTTTTATAATACATTTTCGGGTATTCTCGGATGTACTGCAATTATTATTAATTACAAGGAAAGTGCCTGGGTCGTAATCTAATCACAAGACTTTCCAGCATGCTTTCATCGGACTTGCTGCGTTTGTGTTAGATTAGATTAGATTAGAGATTTTGAAATTAAGCAATCTAAAATGTAACGGTCAATTTGAATGAAACTCACCACGACAGTTTGAATTCACCACCGCGCTTATGACAGTTGCTTGCAGCTAGCTTATTGTGGTTCTAATAAAGTTCAGTATAAAATTGAACCAACATTGCAACCCCTTTCTCGCTAACTTTCACCGTGCACTCGCCATGCACCCTCGCACCAAAATCGAAACACAAAGGCAGGCAGGGTGTGAGTGTTCAGTATCGTTCGTGACAGAGATAAAAACAGACACTCTCTCTAACTAAGTACCTAGTGTGTGCGTGTGTGTTGACCCTAACAATAACCGTTTATTTGAAGTACTTTGCAGCTCGTATTTCAACCACGGTGATGATGTCATAACCAGAACTTTTTATTTATTACTCTATCAAAGTTATCTGATTTCAACTTGTCAAAACCGTGATTTCAAAATTCATCCATCAACAATTTGACAACCAAAGAAACTCACCACAGCAGTTTTGAATTCACCTCAGCTCGTTCACACACCTTTGACATTTGCTTGAAACTGTCGATTTGATTTATTTGTCTATTTGTCTGTGGTTCTTCAAAACAAAAATCGCCAAACATTCTGACGTGAAACACGCACTGTGACAGCTTCATTCAAAGTTTTATTCCACTCGAGAGGTGACAGCGCCTCGTGAAGGAAGGAATTATTGGTAGTTACTTTTTTAACCAACCAACCTGCAAATGCAACTCACTTCTGCATTTGACGGGGAGGCACAGAACGACGGAACGCACGTCAATCCAAGCAAGCGCCAAAACAACATATCAAAGGAAAGCGCGAGAAGGCATAACAAATAAACACACACACACTTTTTTGTTTGAAATACGTTGCAAATTGAAGGAGTGGCATTTTTGGACGTGAAGTTGGTTCTTTTGAGATGTGAGGCTAGCACTACTTTTGAGAGGGAATAGTTGTGGTAAATTTCTTAATGCAACCATACATTTAAAAAAATCAGACTTTTTTCAGTGAGATTTATTGTTCAATAAGCCCATTTTAAAAGGTAGTCTCAAAGAGAGGAAAGAACGTCTGAAGAGTTGTTACGGCTTGAGTCTAGACGCCCCCCCAATCGGGTGCATAAAGTGCAATATGCATTTAACTTCAGTGTTATTGTTGCAAAAATAAGCGCCTCACGCTGCCGTCTCGTGAGAGTTTGAAAGGCTGGTATAATTTGGAGAGATTTTTAGAATTTTTTTGCTACAAGGATTTTGTAAACAAAAAGTTTTCCGAAATGAGGGAGCAAGCATTGAAAATATTATTTCGAAAAATAAACGTTCAAATTTAACTTCAATTCATTACAAAGATCTGTAACAAATAAAATCAATTTGTTGAATTCCAACATAAAAATCAACTTATTTCTAGAAAAAATCTTCAAAATGGAAACACTCATAATTTTGATTCAGAGAGAATACTTGAACAATCAACCTGTACACAATGTTTAAAAACTTGACAATACATAACATTTTATTTTTCAAATTTAAAAAAAAAATCTAAATATCTAGAAATTTGGGTAAAAATACGATTTTCTCGTTTTCTTTTTAATTTTGTGGGTGTTGATATTTAATTTTTAAAATATAATGTTAATTAATCGAAAAAAAACGAAGTCGATTAATCGAGCTGTCAGTTTTTTAATAATGTATTTTTTTTTTGTAGAATTAAAATTCCAGATAAATAAGAAAATATGCTTCACCTCTCTGTTTATGTTTTTTTGGAGAGAAAAACTCTTAAAATATTTTATAACAGTTGACATGACAATAACATTATTTTTTTGGACTTTTTTTGTGAAGATAAAGTCCAGGGTGGCCACTCATGTCGGGAAATCGGAAATGTCGGGAATTCGCTAATATTCGCCAAAAATTGGGAAAAAGACGGGAATTCCAAGCATACTTGTTTGAGTATTATTTTTCAACTCTTGGATAATTATGTAATATTTTGTATAATTTTCAAAACTGAATTCACTCAATTCTGCTTTAGTAGCTTACTTTAAATTTATGGTTCTTTTCACTATTTCAATATATTTGAGTATGGAAAAGCTGTTTGAGACATTCAAAATCTTGGTAAATATTGGATGTCTTTGACACAGATTTTCATAATATTTTTATGAATCAAATTATCTCTATTAATTTTTGTATATCAAACAAAAGGGTAAAGTTAATGAAAAACTAATATAAAAATAGAGCCTAATGGTCAGCTTAGAGTTATGATTATATTTCATTTTGTCACATAGATTGAATATTTGAAAACAGATCCTTACTTGAGTTTGGCAATGTTAATAATATAATAGTTTTAATTGTTTAACTTAATTTATTTAGTAATTTAAAATATATTTTTTCCAGATGTTTCAATTGAACTTTTTTAGTGAGTATGGGTAAATCACCTACTATAGATAAAGCTTGATTTTACGTTTTCGGAAAACTTAAATATCGAATAAAATCCAAAATTCAAAAACTTTTTTTTCGTTTTGAAAACATTATAAAAATATTGAAATTGCAAATAAATTAATCCAAGAAATTTTGAGTTATTGCAAAATTGTTTGAAAAATTTGTCTCTTCAAACATGTTGCTTGAAATAAGTGGGAGAACATAAAATCATATCAAACTGAATTTTTATCGAAAAAAAACAGTTGAATACTGACCACTAGATAAATTCAATATCAAAAATTACAAAAAAAAAATATAAATCCTTTGAAAGAATAATAACAGCAATTACGTTTTAATCGTTCTTTGCGGTTGAATCGAAGTATCAAAAACTATACGTTTGCCAATTTAAAAAAAAAAACATGTAAGTTATAAGTATTGTTAAACTTTCGATTATTTTGCAAAGACTTATTGTTTGTATTTCTACTCTGAATCATAATAATGAATTTCCATTTTTCTGTGTTACTGTGTTTAAAAAAATTTGCCAATAATTGGATATTTTTTAAATTAAGTTAGAATTTAATTATTGACTTTTCTTATAGAGAGTTTTTTGTTTGAAATTTAGATAAGAAATGCCTATTATTTGAGCTTTCTGGAAAAGTCGGGAATTTGAAAATGGGATTTGATAGGTCACCCTGTAATGTTTTTCCGATCAATGAAAAACAAGCTTTATCCACATTTTTTACCCATTTTTTAATGTTAATTTAATGGTTTTCCAATTTTCCAATACATTTAAAAAACATTTGTTGAAAGATATTACAAAATTATTCAACGGCTAGAAAATATTTTTCGAACAATTATGCAAAAAAATCACAAATTCAATTTTTCGCGGATTTTGGCGAATTCCCGACTTTCTCCATTTCCCCACTTGAGTGGCCACCCTGAATTAGCGCCATTGAATTCATGTATGTTGTTTTGTATACAAACATAGTACATCTACCAACAATGACTTTCCTTATTTCAGTTTTTATTTTGGATGAAACTTTGTCCATGCATTCCCTAAGTGACTATGTCAAAACAGTAATTTTACAAGTCTATATGAAGCTCCATCTAATTTTGGGGCTGGTCATATAAAATGGGTATGTAAATGTATGAAATTCTGTATTTTGAGAAGGGATTTTCTAATCGATTAAGTATCTTCGGCAAAGTTGTTGGTTATGATTAGGACTTTTCGGATAAAATAGGTACATGGAGAAAATAAATCCGTTTTTTTTCTTTTTATCACTCAAAGTTGAATTCCCAAAAACTTATTTTTAAATTTTCGATTTTTTTGATATTTTTAAGGGACTAAAAAAGACATTTTTTGAGCCATAGTGCTTGACGATTCAAAAGCTGATTATTGACATTTATTTTTTGTGGATAAAATTTGCTGTCAAAGTTTTCTGAAATTTCAGCAATTTTTCAATTACTCAAAATTTCAGTAGTGCAGATTTCAGTAAATTTAACTGAATTTAGTAATGAAGGATTGGTGTGTAGGGTTCATTTAAGTTTTTTTTTAATTGATGTTTGTTAAAAGGTTTAGCAGTCCAAGAGTCAATTTTTTAATTTATTTTTTGAGGAAGGCTCTTTAATTGTTAGTGACCAGAGATACAAATAAGAATGTCTACAATCACGGAAGTTAGACGTATGGTTAGTGCCGCAATTTGCGCACTTGACACGTGAAACTTCCACCCTTTTCTTCCATGGAAATTTTCTTTGTCTGCATTTATTTGTTAAGCTGGAAATAGTCAAATCTAGAGTTTTTTTTTTTTTTAAAGGTCCTTAAAAACAAAATTTGCAATTTTTGCTTTTTGGGTGTTTTTAGAACCGCCTTGAGTCAGGGGTATCAAAAACACCAAAAAAAGTCAAAAACACCAAAGCAAAAAGTAAAAATTTTGTTTATAGGACCTTTTCAAAAAAAAACTCGAGAAATACAGTGGACTCTCTCGTTGTGGTTATTGAAGGAACCGTCGAGAGCGGGAGTTATCAAAATGAAGAAAAAATAGTTCAGCTCCTGCCAAATTCGCTACTTCTGAATATTCTTTAATAAAATCAGCTATATCTTTAGTACAAAAATATCACTATTATAGTATGATGAGGATGAGTTACCTTCAATCTAACCGTAAGTCGATACGATTGAAGATTTTCCTCTCCCACTTGAGTCATCATCAACACGCAATTCAACACCAAACACACGACTCCTAGTGCAGCAGCAGTAGCATCATCTTTTTTCGCCAAACACACTCAAACTCACTAACTCACACGTGATGCTGCCCCGGTATTGATTGCATTTCATTGAATTTAATTAAGCTAATTGCGGCTGAGCAGTAGAAGAAGCGAGTAAACAACGAAACGGGCTTTCTTTTGCGCTCTACAGCAAATGATTGAACAATTTAAAGTTTTCGCTCTCTTTATTCGTGCTTCAAATATTGGGTTTTTTTTGTTGGTTACAATCACTTAATATACGTAAAGAAAAAGAAAAATATTGACGCGCTCTCTTATCGGCGCTTATCGGTTGAATCTCTTCTGCTGCCGCGCCCGGTACACGTCGTTGACGGGTGGTGCCGCCGCGATAGCACCCTCCTCGTCGCTGTCGTCTCCGCCGGGGGCCATTCGGCGCCGCTTGAGGCCACCCTCGCCCGAGTAGGTGCTATCGTCCACGATCCAGTGGACGGCCTTGGCCAGGTCGAACAGCTTGATGCCGTTGTCGCCACCGCCGGAGTGCGGCGTCAGGGGGATGTCCGGCAGCATGATCCGGCTGAAGACGTCGGCGAGCTTGTCGATCGAGACGAACGGGCCGTGGAAGCAGATGGGCGGTGGGAGGATCGAGCAGAGGGCGGCCAGGGCCGGGGGTTGCGGGAAGCAGCCGCCGTCGAGTGGGTGCTCGCCGGGGTAGGCGTTGGGTTTGGGCTTGTACGGGATCATTTGGGCGAAATCGGGGCGTGGGAGCTGGTGGGGTTGTTCGGGGGCGTCTGCTGGGGTTGCGGCTGGGAGTTTGTTGGAGAGAGGGTTGAGGATGCCGTCGGTTTCGGTGTAACCGATGGATTTGAGCTCGGCCGAGGAGCACGGGTACAGGTTGAGGAATTTGTACCGGTCGACGAGTTGGGCCGTTTCTTTGCCCTCGAATTCTTTCAGCTTTTCGAGGACGGCCGAGCGACGTCGTTCGACCTTGACGATACTGGACAGGTCACCGATGTTGGATTCGAACTCGAGGAAGCGGTTCCACACTTCGACGGAGAGTTGCGGTGTGAGGCCACCGGACGAGAGGACGCGCTCGAACAGGACCCGGGTGTTGTTGTCCTCGTTCAGGTGGGACAGATAGTCGATGTAGCACATGACGTACTCGGGACTGCCGCCGAATCGCTTGAGGCCAAGCTCGAAGATCCGGAACGCGATGTCTTTGTCCTTCGTGCAGTAATACTCCATCAGGGCAGCGGCCACAAAGACGTGGTACGTTGACCGGATGTCCTCGCGAGCCTTCTTGAAGATGGCTCTCGCCGAGATGATTCCTTCGGCGCGCCGAGCAAACTTCATGTACTGAATGTAGGCCAGCGTTGGGTCAATGTCCGAAATGGACAAATACTTGTTGTACATCTGGTGCACCTTGTCGTACTTCAGGCGACCTTCCTCGAAGTCTGCGTACGCAAAGTACAGCAGTGCGTTCCGGCTGAGGACGCTGTTGATTGCCCGCTCCAGAATGTTCGCAGCCTCATCGGCAAACACCTTGGCCGCGTTCAAGTCGCCCTTGTCGATCAGCTGCTTCGAGCTCTGGTCCAAATACTGTGCCGCCTGGTGCCACACGGCCGGATGATGCGTCATCACCAGCAGACACTGTTCCGTGGCAAACATGACGCGCCGCGTGACCAACGCCGTGTCCTCACTCCTCAACGGGTTCGATCGCTCAAAGTTCACATACTTCTTCCACAGTTCGACCTGCTTCAGCTCCTCCTTCGTCGCCGTCGGCGGAACCGCCGGCAAATTCCTATTAAGCCCCTTCGTCACAATCTCCAGCTCCTTCGCGACCCGCCGTGCATTCATGTAATCCCTCGACCGCTCCAGACTCATCTTCTCCGAAATTATCGGATTAATGTTCTGCTCAAACATGATGTACTCCTTCCACAAGTGTTCGATCCCAATGATCGGCGTAATGACCGCCCGCTGGTACACCTTCCGCACCGCCGTAATCTTCTGGTTCTCCGCATAACTCCCGATCGCCTCCACACTCTTCAAAAACGAAATGTAATCCTGCCAAATCGTGTACGAGTGCAGATCCATGCCGATCTTCTCCAGCGCAAAGTCGTACGCCTGGGCCAGCTTCTCCTTGTGCGTGCTCAACCCGGCCTTCGTCTCCTTCACGTACGTCAAGTAAAGCTTCCACAGGTCAATGTTCAAAATCTTCACCAAGCACCGCTGGAACAGCTTCTCCACCCGCTCGTAATTCCGATACTTCATCTCCTGCTCGATGTAAATCTTCCAGTACCGTGCAGTCGTCGGGAACACACTCACCAGCGACTCGTACAGCGACCGCACCTCGTTAATGTTCCGGCTTTGGCCCTCCCGGATCAGCACCGACCACGATTCCACGTCGTACGGGCGCACCTCCACGGTCTGCTGGGCGCGCACCAGCCGCTCGTGGCCCCACTCGATGTCGAACTTGAGCTGGTCCTTAAACTGTGCCATTTTGTCCACCCCGAAAGACACCACCTTTGAGTTTTGCACCGCACCGAAAAAATAAACTAAAATGCCGAGTGGCCACTCCGGCAGCGGCGGCGATTTTTTTACGTCTGCTTGCTTGCTTTGACAGCTCACAGGCAGCGGGCGAAACCGTGTTCACGCGAATGAATCACTTGGCCGCGAGTTTGACAGTGCGTTTGCCATTTTGTGCTTTCGAACGAAACAACACCCTGTGGCGAGAGTTCATTTTTACAACACGGGAGAGAGAATGAATGGGGTAGGGTAAGGTGGCAGCTGATGAACGACTATAAAGAAGTTGGTTTGTTGAGAAATGTATGTAATTATTTTTTTTTTATTAATTATAATATCAGGTGTAGTCCGAAATTACAGAATTTCAGAATTATTATTCATTATTATAAAAATGTAACAGTCGGAAACATTTAGCTGAAAAAAAAAAAGATTTTGCATTACAATGCTTTTTGTAACATTTAACACTGTTTTCAAACCTAAACAGTTTTACCTGAAAAAAAAATCATACAATTTTGCTGGTTATTAAAAATGCGTAGTGTACAGTCCAGACTCGAGCCTTAGAAAAACTTCGGATAATAGATATTTCGGATAATCAAATCACGAAAAACAAAAAGATTTTCGTTGACTTATTTTTTTATTGTCGAGCTCGAATATGACCCTATAGAGCAATTCTATACGAAATTGTTTTTTTTAATTTTATTTTTTGTATTTTTTAATACGGCTAAAAATTTTTTGGTAAAAAAAAACATTTTGCGTCATTAGTTTGTCCACATAATTTTCCATTCAAATTTGGCAGTTGCGCATACAAAAATGATATATGAAAATTCAAAAATCTGTATCTTTTGAAGGATTTTTTTGATCGATTTGGTATCTTCGGCAAAGTTGTAGGTATGGATAAGGACTACACTGGAAAAATAATACACAGTAATTTTTTTTGTAATTTATAATTTCACTTTTTGTTACTCAAAATCTATTTGCAAAAAAAAACACTATTTTTATTTTATTTTATTTTCTGATGTTTTAGGGGACATAAAATGCCAACTTTTCAGAAATTTCCAGAATGTGAAAAAAATCTTTCACCGAGTTATGAATTTTTGAATCAATGCTGATTTTTTAAAAAAATCGAAGCATTGGTCGAAATTTTGAAATTCTCACCCAAAAAAACCCACCATTTCTAATGTCGATATCTCAGCAACTAAGGGTACGATTTTCAATGTTAAAATATGAAACATTCGTGAAATTTTCCTATGTTTTCGAAAACTATATTTTTATTTTTTTTATCAAGACTTACATTTCAAAAGGGCCAAACATTCTATATTACGCCTTTTTGCCTTTCTTACTAAAGAAAGGTATAGGTTTTACTTTAAGGCTGGACGTCATTTCCATCTTCGTAATTATGTCGATTCAGCATGAATTTTAATCGGAAAAATCGTCAAAAATCACACTGCATCGATTTTCGACGCTCTATCGATTCACCTTGACAGAACTCATCTATCTCCAACCCTCGAATTTTGAGAAAATAAATTCCGTGGAGTTCGAGTGATGTCCGTGTGTGGTAAAAAATTTGCAAAATTTTGTGTCGCGAAGTCCTCGGCTCCCCTATTTTCGATTTTGATTGTTCCAAGTGCATTTGAAAGCTGTTGTGCTGAACAAGGGTCATTTTGAGTCCGAATTTAGAAATATCCATCTGTTTTCGGATGTGGCCAGACTTTTCAACAAAATACACAGTTTTCAAATGAAAATATGGTCAATTTTTTTCATTTTCATATCTTTTATTTATCTCGAGCTCTACAACCTCCCAAATTTTCATCCAGATTCATAATATGGTTCTGGAGTTAGAGCCGTTTGATTAACCTACCATAAGAAAAAAAATCCCTAAGAAAAGGTAAAAGCCCACCTGGTGACCTTCGCCAACATTTTTCATTTCTGATTTTATCCGAAATTTGTTTGACTAGCTTCCCTGCACCTGGCAACACACAAAAGGGCTCGTACCGAAGCTAAAAAACCAAATCCGCGGTTTGCGTTGTCACTGGCGCATGGGAAGCTTGCTATGATCGCGTTTGTCATAAACGCTTGTTTGATTACAAACTTACAAACATATTGTACGATTGAAAATATTCTTTTGGTGAAAATTGCGTTTTTTATTTCTTTTGGAAATCATATCATTTATAATATTTTTTTCATAGAATTATTTTTATTAGGTCCTTTTCGGTGCTGGGACCTGGTTAGGACCGAGTCGGCTTTTGTAATTACATTTTACTTAAAGCTAAGAGTAATTACAGAGGATCTTGTGATCATTTATAATACATTGCTTTCATCATAAGACTTCCTTTTGTGCTGACGTTATAAAAAAACAAAGTCGATGTTATGAATTAAAAAAAGTTCTACCATTGTTTTATTCTTTAGTAAGAAAGGCTCTATCTCACCCCAGGTGGGATTAACCCTCTACAACCCAACCCCGCCTCTAGACGGGCTTCGATTTAAAAAATCGCCAAAAATCCATTTTTCAACCAATTTTTGATCTTTAAAAAGCATTGGAAAGAAGAACTTTTAAAATTTTGGAAAATTTTAGGGTTGGAAGTTAAACTTGTTTTATGTGACTTTGCCAATGTTTTAAAAAATGTAATTTTTTAAGGGGTCAACTTTGGCTTTTTTTTTTTACTAACATTTCCTATATTTTAAGTAAAAAGAAGTGTGCAGTCATTTTTGTAGTGTCCCAGACTATGCCTCTACGCATTTATTTGCAATTTAAATGATAATGGTTCCATTTTATAGCAGAAAATGTGAAAAACATGCAAAAAATTGAAAAAGTTACTGTAAAAACATGAAAAAATAAGATAGGCAAAATGTAATGATAGGAGGTGGTAGAGTAGGCCAAATACTCCCAAAAACAAACATAGACTAAACAAGATAAATGCAAATAAAAATACTAAAAATGAAACAAGTAAAACATAAAACAAGAGAAGTAAAGTTTTTCGTAGAACAAAAGTTGCTCAAAATGACCTCCTAAACACGGGAAAAATAAAAATATTCGAAAAAAAATTTGGGCAGTAGAGGGTTAAATCGGGTTTGAAATGTTAGTCTTGATTTAAAAAGAACTTAATGAATGAAAAATGCAGTTGAAAATGTTTTGCTACCAATAAAAAATTTCTCAACCGTTTGCATTTTATGTCCCCTAAAACATATCAGAAAATGAAAAAAAAAATTAAAAATATTGTTTTTTTTTTTTGCAAATCAAGTTTTTGTGACAGAAAGTGAAATTAAAAATCACCAAAAAAATTATACCGTGTATAATTTTTTTCCAGTGTAGTCCATATCCATACCTACAACTTTGCCGAAGACCCCAAATCGATTAAAAAAATCATTCAGAAGATACAGATTTTTGAATTTTCATAAATCATTTTTGTATGGACAGCTGTCAAATTTGTATGGAATTGGATGGGATTTTCTGATCGATTTGGTGTATTGGGCAAAGCTGTAGAGTATGATTCAGACTTTATAGAAAAAAAAAGTACACGGGAAAAAATCACAGATAAACATAAAAATTACATTTTCAAATAGGAGACTTAAAAAGTAAGGGAGTGTTCTTTTATTACTGTGCAAAAATTATTTTTTTTGCGTCACGTAATAAAAGAACGCTCCCTAATCTTTTGGTCTAGAGTTTAGGGTGGTGCAAAATCTTGTCCAGCGTCATAATTTTTCAAAAAAAAAACATGATTTTTGGAAAGTATCGAGCAAATGTTCAGATAATGTTAGCTCGAAAGAGGTGCAAAACCAAAATTGACCTAATTTTTTGTAAATGTGCACCATTTCCAGGTTACATACATTTAAAGTTTTGAATTTTCGAATAATTGTAACTTTATGCTATTAAAACATGTTTCATAAAAAATCTTTGGTTTCGAAAGCTGAGATTTTTTTTTAAATATTTTTTTAACTTTATTGATCAGAATGCTGATTGCTCAGATACTACTTATTGTTTAAATTTTATGAAATATGTGTTTTTCTAAGTGGCACTCAAGTAGAACCCATTTTCAAATAATATTATCTTGCAAGCTTTGGGAACAATGTTGAACGCAGAAAAATTAAACTTTGCATAATTGTAGCCCTCTTAAAAAACATATTCATGCGAGGTTTTAAAATCAAGCCTAACATTTCGACAGGGTTAAAACACTAATTTTGACCCTTTTTTAAATGTCAGGTCAGATTTTTTTTATTGAGGAGAAAAGAGCATTTCTGAATAACATTGAAAATCGATCCAATGTCACAGTGGTCCAGATCGCAAAATTAAGTGGAAAATTGATTTTCTGAAATAAGTGATGTTTTGGAAGCTTTTGGTGTCTTCAGCAGAGTTGTTGCCAATGAGAAGAGGCAACTTTTGGTTGGGTTAAAATTAGGGTGGTTCACGATTACGGTGATTTAAAAAAATCAAACTTTTCAGGAATATGGGATTTGTTTTTTGTTGTTTTCAAGAAAGTCTACGCCTTCTACGACCAAACTTTCTGCTAATTCTTGTATTTTTTTTATTATCAGAGATTTTTAATCTGTAAGAAGTGTTATTTCGGTTAGAAAAAAATCTTTGCCATTGTGAACAATAAAATAAGAAATTAACACTAAATTTAAGGACTCATTTTGCGAGTTAAATAAAAAACTCCATAGCAGAGCGTAGTTTCGATCTACGGACCTCTGGGTTATGGGCCCAGCACGCTTCCACTGCGCCACTCTGCTGCCTGTCTAGTCTCATTGATTTTTCGCAAACTCTTGTGTTGGTTTACCTGTTCAATTTTCAACGGGTTAATTAACTTCAATTTTTCCAGCTAGTTTGTCTCACCTGTCCAAAGTGGGTTTGCTAATAAGAAAACAACCTGAAAATGTGATTTTGAGTTCAAAGACTACCGTGAAGCAGAGTGGCGCAGTGGAAGCGTGCTGGGCCCATAACCCAGAGGTCCGTAGATCGAAACTACGCTCTGCTAGTGAGGGTCATTCGTATGACTTTATTTTTTAACGATTCGAGCGACCTTCCATCAAATTATTATTTTTTAAATAAACGGGGAAGGTGTGTCGAACACCTGCCGGCAAAGGAAAATGGGAATGGAATTTCTGTTTTACGGTCGGTCGTCGTCCATACGTTTTTAGTGTCTGAGGTTGGTACACGAAATTTCTGCTGGTATAGTGAGGCAAGTGAGTGGCGCGTGAATAAATTAACCCAGTGCAGTTCTATTAAATGGCCGTCCTCGGTCCTGGTTGACGAAGGGGTTGGTTGTTCCGGGCGGACACTATCACTCTCGCTTTACCCCTCTAGTTTTGAATCACTAAACGAAAAGGGGGACGAGCGTCGAGTTGATTAAATTTGCTTTTGAGGAGAGGAATCACGTTGACAGGAATTTAAATAATTTGAAAAATGGCAATCTAATTGGTTCAACAAAACATTTGATGATAAAGTAATTTTTCTTTGGTGTTTTGAAGCATTTTTTTTAACAGTGCCCTAAACAGCAGATGGTCGTTGACTGGTACGACAAAATTTCCAGCTGACACCATCAAAAGGGTTCCACCAAATGTTGATTGAAACGTGTAGAATTTTAATGGATGCAAATTTGTTTCTGATTACTGCTCCACAAAGGCCCCGGGACCACTTTAGTTTAAATGAAAAGGGGGGAATAAATTTGAAAATTTGTGGAAAATTGGAGTTCACCCTTCAAGGTTGAAATATATTATGCAATTAGGTTTACATATCTAAGGAATGTCATAATTTTATGCTTGATGAAAACAGTTCTAATAAGAGTCTGGTTTACTTTGAACTGACAGGTAGTACTACATTTATCGACATTACCGATCTTAAGAGCACCTCCACTGTTGAGGAGCAAAATGTGTTTGAAAAAATACAGAAGAGTGGAAATGCCCTAATTGGGTCCTAAAATGAAGCTTAGATTGCTGATATTATTGTTTACAGCGATAAATCTTATTTTTCTGAGTACAATGACCCTTTGTACGACCACAAAGAGTTTAAAATTGATTTTTAAATCAATTTTGAAAAATTAACCTCGCGGTCCTTCTTGACAGAAAAACTCCTACTTGACAGCTCGTTCCAAGGGGACCATAGTTGATCCATCGAAAAAATGTTGTCTTGTCAATTTTTTTTTTTTGCATTAAAATGAAAAAAAGTGATCAGAAATGGTTTTTAATCGTGTTTTTTACCGTTGTACATAAAAATTGACATGGGGCTTTAGTACCCAATTGTCACACGAGTAAGAGCATTTCTACCGAGCAAGATTAAATTGGGATCAAAAATGGTTATCAATCTTAAATGTATCAATATTCGTCAATAAATCCAAACTATGTCACCAAGGCTTGAGGTGTGCAAACATTGACGCAAGATCTTTTCAAGTCACCCCCGGAGTCCAGGCGTATTGGACAAACATTGCAATCAATCACTCACCCGATGCTCAACTCAAACCCAATTGCTGCTCCAGAATGAGTAAGAGAAGGGGAATCTTGCTGTGTAGAACCGAGCAGACCCATATATATTTTCATGTACGCAAACACTATCCAAGCGCATCCAGAATGAAGAAGGGACGGGAAAATCAATATTTGACTAACGAAATGGTTGTTCAACACAATCAGTTCATTTGCCCTAATTCTTAGGATTCTTCCACGCGAGAGCGCGCGTGGTGCATTTCTCTGCCGCATTTCGATAGTCGAATCCACACGCAGTTTGTCTCAATTGCTTGATGGAAATGATTCTGTCATTAAAAAGATTGAAACTAATTGATTTCGATTAGAAAGATTTGTCATCCAGTTGGAGAAAGCTAGAGATTTTTAACGCTATAGCTATTCAATGGATTACTATGAAACTAGTAATCGATTGAAGTATTAGACAGATTGACAGTTTGACAGCTTGACAGAACGTACTTACCAGTTTGACAGCTCACCTCAGCATTCACTTACCTTGAAAATTTCGAACTTTTTGCGAGTCACTCTCGGAGGTACCTCGATTCCGACGTCCGGAGTTGGGAAGTCCAAAAATTTCTTCAACAAAAAATAAAAATCTTCAAGTCTCCACCACTCGGATTCAACCAGTGACGAAAATCGATAAAAGCCAGACGATATTTGTCATGCCGCGTGTGACAGGCATATTAAACCGCCAAGTCGAGAAGGAGACAAGTGGTGACCGCCGTCATATCTCTGGAGAGAGCGGAAAACTTTTTTCCTGCCCCATCATCACACCCGGAAAAGGATCTGTTATCACATCGCATACATCTTTCTTCCTCATCACGTTGGACACATCGGCCACATCTGGCTGGGACGCCGCCATCTAAAATGGTGAAATTTGCCAGCCAATCAGTACGGTTCGTTGAGCGCTCCAATTTTTGCCATTATCAGCAAATTGATTTTTCATCTCGCAACTTTTGTATCCCCTTTTTTTTTGCTAGATTTTGCTCAAGTTTAGTTGGAAATTAGCCGTTTATGATATAACCCTATCCAGCGACCGCCATTATGGCGAAAAGCCTTAAACGTCAAACCGCGAAACGTCAATTTTTCATCTGACAGATACCCCCTAAAGGGAGTTGCAGTTTCCTGTTAATGATCCAAAGGTGCAAAACAGGATTGAGCGCGCGCAATCCGGTTTGGAGAACTGGTTCACAGCTCGTCGTTCAGGAGAGCAGTAGGCCACGACGACGACGAAGATCGGCGGCGTTCACTCAACCGCGTCTGAGGCTAATGAAACGGTTCGCGTGGCCTTTTTTGCGTCTCTAAGCGGCTTAAAGGTGGCGACGCAATCATTGGCAAGATGATAATTGCAGTTCGCGCGCGCGCGCGGTTCTTTTGTTTTCGCCCGCTATTTTTTTGTGTTACCACCGAAAGAAACGCGAAACGTTACGTAACGGATCGTGGGTTTGTTGTTGGTCCCTGTTTTGGGACGACTAACCTGAGCATAGTAGTTCAATGGATTACTACTAAACTAGTAATCGATTGAAATATGAATTGACAAATTGACAGTTGACAGATTGACAGAGAGTACTTACCAGTTTGACAGCTTCATAACAAACACTTACCTTTTGAATTTTGCACTTTGCCCAAATTATTCTCGGAGGTACCTCGACTTTGACGTCCGCAGTTGGGAAGTGCAACGTATCTTCAAACCAGTCAGATAGTCGTAAACGGATAATTTTCCCAGTAACTTGTCAGTTTCTAACTTAAATCGTTTTGTTTTGATAAATCTGGACAAATCCTACTCATAAAAAAGACTCGAAATCATCCGATTATCCAACCCACTAGCATGTAATAACGATTAACAGTACACGCCCACTAGCTCTGCGAGCGTTTTGTACCACCAATATCCCGTTCTGCAGCACGATAAAAACGCATCTGCCTGGGGCATTTAATATTTATGGCCGATTCCCCGGACTCTCCTGGACCGGAACGGGCCCGCAGTCTTACGAGACATGAATAAAAGATTCGCAAAAGGCACGAGACTCCAACCAAACCATCCTTTCAAGTTACAGCATACAGTGTTCTGAAACACACTCCAGAAGCTTCATAGAAAAAAGCTTGTTTGATGAGCATTATCATCCTGCTCCTCGCAACTCTGAATGGAAGCCCATTAGTGGGCGGGGGGTGCAGTACCTTTCATAAACAGAGCCAGCGCCATTTTGCGTCGTGGTGAAGGTGAAGGTCATTCCTACCGGCTAGACGGGCGATGTCATTACTCTTCCCCTACTTCGAGGAGTCTCTCGAAACTGAAACTTGAGCTCGGGTGCGCATATTCGGTGTTTGATACCGAATGATTTGCAGCATCTCCTGGCACTCTCGATGAAGAAAGGAACGTAATTTCATGCATAATGCAGTCAAATGGAAGGAAATTTGGCACGGAGGGAAAGATTTTTCTGTAAAATCGTTACTCTCAGTTTTAAACAAAACAATGGATTACTAGTAAACAGACTAGTAATCGATTGAATGTTAATATGACAGGTTGACAGATTGACAGAACGTACTTACCAGTTTGACAGCTGCTCAGCATTCACTTACCTTGAAAATTTCGCACTTTTTCAACTTATTCACGGAGGTACCTTGATTCTGACGTCCGTAGTTGGGAAGCTCAAAATAAAAAAATGCTTGTTTCAACTTTTTATACGAAATGCAGCATTTCAAAGTACATTTCCCTCCATGCCCTCACAAATCCCTGAACGCCACTCTCAAAATTGGCCAATGACGCTCCAAGTAGTTGGGGGCCACGTGTCACGGCAAAGATAAAGCACGCGACAACGCGTCCCTTTGTTGGGTGCGTCCTCTCGGGAAGCATCATTTGAATAAGATGAAGTGACGACGGATGATTGAGTTACGCCTCAAGCGCCGCGTCTACCGCGTAGGTGTGCTGGCCACGTAACTCCCCCACACCTTTGAGAATTACGCGTCTAAGCGCGCGCTCAACATTAAAGCTCCGCTCCTCAACGGCAAGGCCACGCTCCAAAAATAAGTCCGTAATTATCCACTTTTACTATCAATTAACCCACACGCCGGCAACTCTCGGTGCACGGTACTTAAGCTCCCACATTGCACGGCTCCTATAAAGTTTTACTTTTTCGAGCTGCTGCCACATCCCGCTTCGACTCTGGTTCGCCATATATGCATGCATAATTACGACGGCGTTCCCCCCCCATATTCTCCACAAACATCGCCGATTGACCTAGTTGTGCGGCGCGCGCACTCGGGGCTCGTAATTTGGTTTTCGTTTTCACCCATTATGCGCCGAAAAACGCACTCACTTTCTTTAAAGTTGCGCTGTTTTGTTTTGGTTCGGGTGGTTTTACGACCCTTGTGGTCGCTTTACCACCAAATCGGTCGTTATTGCCCTTCTTTGACGGGCGTCTGTCAAGCAGGGTTCGTTTACGGCAGTCGCCTCAAACAACCTTGATTGAGCAGTTTTTCAATGGATTACTACCAAACAGACTAGTAATCGATTGAATACTAAGTTGACAGATTGACAGTTTGACAGAACGTACTTACCAGTTTGACAGCCAGCTCAGCATTCACTTACCTTGAAAAATTTCGCACTTTTCCGAAGTTGCTCCAGGGGGTACCTCGATTCCGACGTCCGTGGTTGGGAAGTGCAACCAATGCGAAACCGCCTCCGCTATGCACCGCTGCTTGCAGCGCCAAGTCAGTTGGTCAGTGGAAATATGGGTCAGCGTCGATTTATGTTAATTTGGCCATAAATTAAACCGAGACACGCGAGCGCTCGTAAAAGCCAACGAGCCGTAGGGCGTCTCTTTCACGAAACGAAAAAAAGTAACGAATTCCTTCTCTTTTCTTGCAGACCACCACCCAAGTACCCGCGCCGAGCGGCCCCGGTCGAACCTCCGGTCATTCCGGCCGCGGCCATGCAGAACCTGCGCCGGGACCAGCAGCAGCAGCAGTCCTCGGACGGGACGCCGGACAGCTCGCTGGAGCGAAACCTCAAGCCGTCGGAGATCTACCGGCAAAAGTCGTCGGACTCGTTGGACGTGAAGCTGCGCAGCTCGCGGACCGCTTCCGAGCTGGCCGAGGAGTTTGCGGGGCGGCCTCGGCTGCCCAAGTCGGACAGCTTGAAGTCCAAGTCCAGTACGGACAGTCCGACGGGATCGCTCGGTAAGAACGTGGGCGCTTCGCCGACGGGAAGCTTGGGCAAGTTGGCGCATACGGCTGGCAGTAGTGACAGTCCGACGGGGAGTTTGGGGAAGAAGGAGAGCAGTCTGCAGTCGGTTGGATCCAGGGAATCGCTGGCGTCGACTGGTGGAGGAGGCGGAATGAGAGCCATTTCGGAAAGGGTAAGTGATGAAAACTTTGAAGATGTCAGAACTCTAATAGGTTACTCTTGCAGATAAAGAGCTACGAGTCGATCTCGTCGATCAGTTCGGACAGTATGCGCGAGGGAACGGGCGGAAGCAGCAGCGGGGCGCAGGTGGCCGAGCAGGAGCACTACTACGACACGGTTCCGCTGGAGAATGGGGAAGGGGACTACGTGTACATCCAGGCGGGCGGTACCGGATCCACGTCGAGTCGGGACGACATTTCGACGGCCGGAAGTACGCTTCCGCTGCCGGCGTCCCATCCGCGCAGTCACAACAGCAGCCAGACCAGCGTCCAGCTGGAGCCAGAATCTCCGGGACGAAGTTCCAACTACGTCAACATTGACTATTTCATACAGTGAGTTGAGGTTATGTAGTTGGAGGTTACAGGGAAGCCTAACCGGAAGTTAATCTTTGTTTCGCAGCAGCCAAAATCACGAGAACCGGAGCAGCTCAATCGACAGTGACGGCGAAGCGGACGGAGGCCCACCGGTGCTACTGCGTGCAATCTCCAACGAGACCGATTCCGGCCAGGCCGGACACGGCATCTTCCGAAAGATTTCCGTGAGTTTTAATTACCTTCTTATCTCTTTCAAAATAAATTGAAATCCTTTCTTGTCCGTAGAATGCCAACCGTAACACAATCATCCGGCACATCGTGACCAGTATTATCACCAGCGAGACGTTGTACGTCGAGTGTCTGAACAAGATGAAGCAATACATGAAGGCGATCCGGGCCACCCTGACCACGTCGCAACCTGTGATATCTGAAGAGGAGTTTCAGACGATATTTTTTAAGATCGAGGAACTGCACGAGGTTCACTCGGAGTTTTTGGGCGAGCTGAAGGTGAAGCTGGGTCCACTTCCGGAGGGGGACGATCTGTGCGTCGGCGAGGTGTTCCGCCGGCTGGCCGCGCACATCCACCTGTACGGAGCGTTCCTGCACAACTACGGGCGAGCGATCGACACCGTCAAGAAGTGCAGCACCCAAAGCCAACAGTTCAAGGAGATCGTCTCCAACATAGTGTTTAAGAACCAGAACGAACAGTCGCTGTCGCTGGAGGAACTGCTGCACAAGCCGGTGGCCCGCGTCCAGAAGAACGCCCTCGTGCTGGAAGATTTGCTCAACCAAACGCCGGAACAGCACCCGGACTACCACCCGCTGCGGCAGGCCACCAAAACAATCCGGAACTTCCTGTCGGAGTTCAACGTAGTGCAGACCAAATCCATGTTTCCGGTAAGTCTGAATAAATCACTTGTCAGAACTACTAAACTCAATCCACTGACTTTCAGAGTGACGACAAGGCGCTCCGCCGGCTGGTCAAAAACTCCTTTATCGTCGAGCTGGCCGACGGCCACCGGAAGCTGCGCCACCTGTTCCTGTTCAACGACGTGATCGCGTGCGCCAAGTACAAGGCGGCCGGCCGCGACCGCAACGGGTTCGAGTTCGAGCTCAAGTGGTTCATCCCGCTGCGGGACATCCTGATCTGCGAGGAGAGCGCCAACGATCCCAAAGAAACGAGTCCGATCAACATCGTGCACCTCAAGTCGCAGGCGTGCACCGTGCGCGACCAGATCATGCTGGACGAGAAGGACGAGCGGAAGGCACGGTCGAGCGGGTCCCGCGCCGGGGACAAGCACCGCAAAAAGCTGGCCGACCTGGAAGCGCAGCTGGTACTGGCTTCGCCGAATCTGGTGTTCAAGATCGGCAACAAGGCGACCTCGAAGACGATGACGTTCTTCCTCAGCTCGGACTTTGAGCGGACGCAGTGGATCGAGTCGATACTGACGCTGCAGGTGGGTCGAGTCAATGGATTACTAGCAAACAGGGTAGTAATCGATTGCATGCTGATTTGACAGTTGACAGATTGACAGAACGTACTTACCAGTTTGACAGCTCACCTCAGCATTCACTTACCTTGAAAATTTCGCACTTTTCCAAAATTGCTCTCGGGGGTACCTCACTTCCTACGTCCGCAGTTGGGAAATGCACATTGAAAATTTCGCACTTTTCCAAAATTTCTCTCGGGGGTACCTCACTTCCCACGTCCGCAGTTGGGAAGCGCATCTAACTTTGTTCAACCCTTCCGCAGCAATCGTGCAACCTGCCGGGGCAGACGCCGGTGCAGATCTACGACCTGCAGGCGTGGATAACCGCCTGCCAGGCGCTCATCAAGACCGAGATGGGCTCCTACCTGATGCGGAACGCGCGCGACGAGAGCCTGCTCGTGGGCGATCTGCACCTGACGATCCAGGGCCTGGCCGGGTTCGAGCAGCCGTGCGATCTGTTCATCTGCGTCGAGATCGACTCGTACGGGCACTACTTCCGGAAGGCCAAGACGAAGCTGGTGTGCCGCAGCGCGTCGCCCTGCTGGAACGAGTCGTTCGTGCTGGAGCTGGAGGGCAGCCAGAATCTGCGGATACTGCTGTACCAGGACGACGTGCAGCGGCCGATTTTGCGGGCGAAGCAGATTCTGAAGGTGAGTTGGTTTGGGATTTCTGAGGTGATGATCGCTAAACGTTTTTCTTACAGCTGAGTCGCCAATGGCTCCAGGAGGCGCCCATCACCAAAGTACTGCGGTTATCGGAGACCCTCTCGCTGAACACCGTGATTCGGTTCGTGCCGGGTGAGGTCACGCTGAGGCGAGTTCCGACGTCCAAGCCGGGAGCGCTCTTCGGGGCCAAGTTGGCACAAGTTATCAAGTATGCACTTCCAATCTGTAGCGTTGAGGTTACGTCTAACCAACCGTCTTTTATTTCAGACGCGAGAAGCGTGACATTCCATTCATCGTGAGCGCCTGCGTGCGGGAGGTCGAGCGTCGCGGAATGGCCGAGGTGGGCATCTACCGGGTGTCCGGCTCGGCATCGGACGTGGCCAAGCTGAAAAAGTCGTTCGAGACGAACGCGTACGAGGCGGAGCAGCTGCTCAAGGAGGTGGACATCCACTCGGTGACGGGCATCCTCAAGTCGTACCTGCGCGATCTGCCGGAGGCGCTCTTCACCGACCAGTATTACCCGAAGTTCTTCGAGACGTTCAACCGGCACTCGAACCTGAACGAGGCGTCCCGCATCGAGGCGCTGCAGAAGATCTTCGCGGAGCTGCCGCAGCCCAACAAGGCCACCATCCATCTGCTGCTGGACCACCTGATGAGGTGAGTGTTTCTGGGCGCTGACGGTTGAAGCTTTTCGGCCCAGCTCAACGAATCGTCTCTGCGGTAAACTTTACGCGGTGGGCCTGGCCGCTTAAGCTTTCGTTAATCTTTGATTAGACTAAGTTATTTCAAGACTTGATCGGACGTTTGACCCGAGAAACATTGATTCGTTTGAAATGACAAAATTGTCAAAATTGTCAAAATTGTAAAAATTGTAAAAATTGTCAAAATTGTCAAAATTGTCAAAATTGTCAAAGTTGTCAAAATTGTCAAAATTGTCAAAAAAGTCAAAATGACAAAAATGACCAAATTGTCAAAAAAGTCAAAATGACAAAATTGTCAAAATTGTCAAAATTGTCAAAATTGTCAAAATTGTCAAAATTGTCAAAATTGTCAAAATTGTCAAAATTGTCAAAATTGTCAAAATTGTCAAAATTGTCAAAATTGTCAAAATTGTCAAAATTATCGAAATTGTCAAAATTGTCAAAATTGTCAAAATTTCCAAAATTTCCAAATTTGTCAAAATTGTCAAAATTGTCAAAATTGTCAAAATTGTCAAAATTGTCAAAATTGTCAAAATTGTCAAAATTGTCAAAATGATAAAAATGACAAAATTGTCAAGAAAGTCAAAATGACAAAAATGATAAAATTGTCAAAATTGTCAAAACTGTCAAAATCGTCAAAATTGTCAAAATTGACAAAATTGACAAAATTGTCAAAATTGTCAAAATTGTCAAAATTGTCAAAATTGTCAAAATTGTCAAAATTGTCAAAGTTGTCAAAATTATCGAAATTGTCAAAATTGCCAAAATTGTCAAAATTGTCAAAATTGTCAAAATTGGCAAAATTGTCAAAATTGTCAAAATTGTCAAAATTGTCAAAATTTCCAAAATTGTCAAAATTGTCAAAATGGTCAAAATTGTCAAAATTGTCAAAGTTGTCAAAAATGTCAAAATTGTCAAAATTGTCAAAGTTGTCAAAATTGTCAAAATTGTCAAAATTATCGAAATTGTCAAAATTGTCAAAATTGTCAAAATTGTCAAAATTGTCAAAAACATCAAAATGACAAAAATGACAAAAATTACAAAATTTTCATAATTGTCAAAATTGTCAAAATTGTCAAAATTGTCAAAATGGTCAAAATGGTCAAAATTGTCAAAATTATCAAAATTGTCAAAGTTGTCAAAAATGTCAAAATTGTCAAAGTTGTCAAAATTGTCAAAATTGTCAAAATTGTCAAAATTGTCAAAATTGTCAAAAACGTCAAAATGACAAAAATGACAAAATTGTCAAATTTGTCAAAATTGTCAAAATTTTCAAAATTTGCAAAATTGTCAAAATTGTCAAAATTGTCAAAATTGTCAAAATTGACAAAATTGTCAAAATTGTCAAAATTGTCAAAATTGACAAAATTGTCAAAATTGTCAAAATTGTCAAAATGATAAAAATGACAAAATTGTCAAGAAAGTCAAAATGACAAAAATGATAAAATTGTCAAAACTGTCAAAATTGGGTCCTAAAATGAAGCTTATATTGCTGATATTATTGTTTACAGCGATAAAGCTTATTTTTCTGAGAACAATGACACTTTGTACGACCACAAAGAGTTCAAAATGGATTTTTAAATCAATTTTTAAAAATTAACCTCGCGGTCCTTCTTGACAGAAAAGCTCCTGCTTGACAGCTCGTTCCAAGGGGATCATAGTTGATCCATCGAAAAAATGTTGTCTAGTCAAATTTTTTTTTTTGCGTTAAAATGAAAAAAAGTTATCGGAAATGGTTTTTAATAGTGTTTTTTACCGTTGTACATAAAAATTTACATAGGGCTTTAGTACCCAATTGTCAAAATTGTCAAAAATGTCAAAAATGTCAAAAATGTCAAAAATGTCAAAAATGTCAAAAATGTCAAAAATGTCAAAAATTGCAAAAATTGCAAAAAATGCAAAAATGGCAAAAATGTCAAAAATGTCAAAAATGTCAAAAATGTCAATAATGTCAATAATGTCAATAATGGCAATAATGTCAATAATGTCAATTAGGTCAAAAATGTCAAAAATGTCAAAAATGTCAAAAGACATATTTCAAATTTTCTGAAATATTTCAAGTTGATTGAAATATTTCAATGTGATTGAAATATTTCAAACTCTTGAAATGTTTCAAAAAACTTGAAAAAATTAAAATTACTTGCAATTTTCAATGAACTTTTTTTGCAAACAATAATGCCATTTTCCAACGACAAATTCCAGGGTCCACCAGCAGGAGATCGAGAACAAGATGTCGCTGCACAACCTGGCGATGGTGTTTGGGCCGACGCTGCTCCGGCCGGGCCCGACGGCCAGCAAGCAGAAGGACCTGCTCGAGTCGAGCACGGCGGACGTGATGACGCAGGCCGGCATCCTGTACAGCTTCCTGCAGGCGCGACTGAAGTAAGTGTGGTGGGTGAAATATTTCCAAATTTCAAATTCCAAACAACAACAACAACAACACTGCTGCTGACAGATAGAACAGGAATAATAAGAGGGTTTTGGAAGGAGGAGAGGACCCTTCGATATATTTCTATATTACGTATTACTGAGTAGTATTTATTACAACAACAAATACGTGTGTCGTATTGATGGAAACGAGGCAGACTTTCGTTCCGCAAAACGGAATTATGAAACAAAAGACAGCTACGCGAGTTTTTCCTTAGATTGTCAGTCACACAGTTTTACCCAGATCGATAGAGATATGTGTGGGTGTGTTGCTAAATTTATTAACGTTAGCAAATTTATATTTTACGTGTAAAGAACCAACTTTAGTTTTACATAAACTTCCTTTTGTATCAATCTCTCGTTTTAAGTGCTGAAAGCAAAGCTAGTTTTACGAGCGCGTGTTTGTGTTGAGCCACCTCTCCTATGCAATTCCTAGAGGAAATCCTTTTGGGGGCGATTTATATCTTTATACTTTGGTGATCGAACGCCAAAACTTAGTCATTTCTCGCCGCGCCTGGTTTCGTCACACGTTTACGTTTACATTGTGTACATTTTTGCGCTTCCCCACCTCTTTCCACGTGTATATATTTCTTTGTTTGATTTGTTTACGCTTAGTTTTTAGTAGAGTGAAGAAAATTTAAGTCATGTTCGACTGGCCTTCCAGATTGTGGTCGCGTGTGTTATTTGAATTTAACATAAACAGAAAAATCAAGAATGTTTTCGAATGATATGAAAGGGATTACAAGCAAGCTACAGTACATTCGCATTAAAGTATATCGTTACACTGCATATTAATATATAACAAAAAAGTAAACACATGTGTATTCATTATTGCAATTTATTATACAAATTGAGTTACTGTGTAAAACGATCCTTGATTTTTTTCGAGAAAAAAAAGCGTTAGTCAGAAAACCCCGAATCCAACCGCAACTTTTAGAGACTTAGCGAGGTCAATACAATCAAGTATCTTCTACAACATACATATTAAACCAAACCGCCAAAATACGCCGAACGAGACGCATATACAACAACAACTCCCATTTGCAGCTTATTGGATACAATCTTTATACGGTATAAACAAAATGATAGTAGTGATAATAAAGGGACTGTTTCGACCGCGTGAGAACATCTCCAGTTACAGCAATATTGATATTTTCTCCGCCAAGAAATTAAAAATTTAACTTCACCCAAAAAAAAAAACACAAACACGTATATAAACTGAAGAAAACACACACATTTCGCTAGTAGGCGACGACAGCTGAATTTATCTTGTAGGATTTTTCCCTTCAAATATTGAAAAACTGAATAAAAACCAACAATCTTTCGTATTGTGAATTTAAGCGGCGTGCGGCGTGCGTTAGCCCAGTAGAAATGCGAAAGAAAGCCCTTGTTCAACGTTGAATGGATTGCTAGCAAACAGGCTAGTAATCGATTGCGTGTGGTTTTGACAGTTGACAGAGCGCACTTACCAGTTTGGGGGCATCGAAGCTGCTACTTACCTTTTTCAAATTTTGTTAATATTCTTCTTGGGGGGTACCTCGACCTTGACGTCCGTAGTTGGGAAGTCTTTTTCTTAAATCGTATGAAAACGCAGGTGAGCAATTCTCTACTAAAACCCAAAATGAAGTTTATTTGTATTTTTTTATTTGGCTCAAACTTTTTAATGAATTTGCTGATCAATTTGGTGTCTTCGGCAAAATTGTAGGTATTTTTGAGGACTATTCAGAAAAATAGGTAAATGGATGTTTTTTGCCGATTTTTCAATTAATTTTTCGACACGTAAACTAAATTTTTCAAAACTCGTATTTTGTATTTTTGAGATTTTCTTTAATTATATGTTTTTGGGAACTTTTTAACTGTAGAGAAGTATGGTCAAAAATTCTGCCGCAGAGTTATGATTTTTTGAAAAAAAGTGATTTTTTGAAAAAAATCGAGATTTTATACATGATTTTTTTACTTATCATTTTTTAATGTACTTTTTTTTTAATAAAAGGCCCCGTTTTTTAAAGATAAAGCCAACAAAAGTGTGATTTGAGCGAAATATTTGCAGTTTTTCAATCTTTAAAAATAGTGAACATGAGTGACCATTTCTACAAGTATTTTTTTTTAAAGTTCGGAAAATTTGCTATAAAATTGTCTAAGAGACATTGAAGATTGGACCCCTGATTGCTGAGATACAGCAGCTTAAAGAAAAAGAAACAGGAAAATTAAAGTTTTCTAAGTCTCACCCAAACAACTTTCCATTTTCTAATGCCGATATCTCAGCAATAAATGGTCCGATTTTCAATTTAAAAAAATGAAACATTAAACAAAATGAAATGTTAATCTTGATTTCATGTTTCTTTTTTTTTTCTGTATCTCAGCAACCAGAGGTCCAATCTTCAATGTCTCTTAGACAATTTTATTGCACATTTTCTGAACTTTTCAAATACAATATTTCGCTGAAATCACACTATATCTTGAAAACAGGGCCCTTAAGGGGTTACATATATGTAGAAAATCACAAAATTTCATATTACAGAAAATTTATTAAATCGACTCAAAATATGATTTTCAATCACTCCTGAAAGTTTCATGAAGATACAGTTACAGACGATTTAAGCTGAAAATTTTGCCATGCGCAAAGCAAGCTGTCAAACTTTGTAAGCGTTTTTCTCTGAACACCGAGTGAATTTACGGGTGCCACGATATCTCGAGATGGGACAGACCAAATTGGCTGAAATTTGGGGTGAAGACTCGCAAGACATATCCCGTGTGCATGACGAAGCCCGATTTTGAAATTTTGCATTTTAAAAAAATACAAAAATAAAAAACTTTCGATTTTTTATATGAAAAAACATTAAAATATTTTTATCTTTTTTAAAAATAAACTTTTTGAAAATCGGCCTTCGTCATGCACACGGTACCTGTTTAACGAGTCTTCACCAAAATTTTGAGCCGATTTGGTCAAGGCAGTGTTGAGATATCGTGGCACCCGTTTTTTGAAACTGCTAACTTCAAATAGCTATATCTCGGCAATGATGCAATCAAATGTCTTCAAATTTATTTTGTTAATAGTTGAAAATGTATATTTTAATGTCCTTAAAACAGATTTAAAAAATGTTTAAGTTTGTGCTCAAACCAACCTCAGACATTTTTGCCGATTTACATGTATGTAACCCCTTAATCAAAAAATCTGCAAAGTACTTTTCGATTGCAAATTTAATTTTACATTAAAGAATTAGGTAAAAAACATATCTCGGATGAGTTTTCAAAAAGCCGTAAGAGCCACCGTGACCTCTGACACTAATTTTCGTTTTTCTCGAAAATGAAACAAAATTTCATTTATTTTTAGTTTGGGGCACTTGAAGGACGTGTAGATGAACAATCTCGAGCATTTTTGAAATTGGTTTTTCGTAAGTAGGTCGAATACCGATGCAAAAAGGACTTTGTTTACCAATGGCTCTTACGGCTTTTTGAAAACTTATCCGAGATATGCATTAAATTTCGATTTTTTTTTACAAAAATCACTTTTTACAAAAATTTAAAACTTTGCCCAAGACAACAAATTGATCAGAAAATTCATTAAAAAGTTACAGATTTCGAATATTTTTTTTTGTATGGACAGTATGAGCAAACCAATGACAAAAAATAGTAACCACAAAGTTTGAGCAAAAAAAAAACAAAAAAAAAATGGTGGAAATTGCCGATTTTGTAGAGAATTGCTCAAGTGTTTTAATTGAGACGATCAATGGATTACTACTAAACAGGCTAGTAATTGAGGGAAATTTGACAGGTGAGAACATGGACAATGGATTACTATTAATCTAGTAATCGATTGCTTATGCATTTGACAGTTGACAGATTGACTGAATTTACTTACCAGTTTGACAGCATTGCTGCAGCTAATTACCTTGAATTTTTTTACTTTTTTAAATCTGTTAGTTGAGGTACCTCGACTTTGACGTCCGTAGTTGGGAAGCTCATTTCTCAAATCGAAAAAAAATGCAATTTTTTCAACAAATCTATTTACTAACAACCCGTTACACCTTGACCACCGCCTTCCCCGTGTTACCACCCTTCAGCATGTCCATAAACGCCTGCGGAACCTGCTCGAACCCTTCGGTGACCGTTTCCTGCCACTGCAGCTTCCCGTCCCGGATCCACCGCAGGTTCGCCTCGATGCCCTCCATCCAGCGGTTGTTCCAGCGCCACACCAGAAAGCCCTCCATGCGTAGCTGCTTGAACACCATCTGGCGCAGCGGATCCGTTACCTTCTCGATCGCGGTGTTGTAGTTGGAGATCGTGCCGCAAACCGCTATCCGCCCGTACACGTTCATCTGCTTGATGACGGCCTCCGAGATCGGTCCACCCACGTTGTCAAAGTAGCAATCGATGCCCTTGGGCGCGGCCTTCTTCAGCTCACCATAAACGTTGGCCGTTTTGTAGTTGATGACCTCGTCGAAGCCCAACTCCTTGAGCCACGCGCATTTCGCGTCCGACCCGGCAATTCCGACCACGCGACACCCCTTGATCTTGCCGATCTGACCAACGTGACTTCCGACGGCTCCGGCCGCCCCACTCACCACAACCGTCTCTCCCTCCTTCGGTTCGCACAGCTCCGACAGTCCAAAGTACGCCGTATTCCCGGGCATTCCGAGCACTCCAAGGCCCAAACTAGTCGGCAGTGACCCAAAGTCCGGCAGAACGTACGGAAGATCCGTCTTCAGCTTGGCCGGATTGCATACGGTGTGCGTTCGCCAGCCAAACTGGCCAAAGATGGCGGAGCCCACCGGGAAGGCCGCATTCCGGCTG
Organism: Culex pipiens pallens; assembly: GCF_016801865.2. NCBI lineage: Eukaryota > Metazoa > Arthropoda > Insecta > Diptera > Culicidae > Culex > Culex pipiens. The sequence continues at coordinate 6,911,246 of NC_068937.1, forward strand.
TCCAGCACGGTCGCGACCTGGCCGCCGATCATCGGAGTTCCCTCCGGGTAGGCCATCATGTACGGGCGCATGTACGGATCGACGCTGATGTAGTCGGCCCGGGCCAGGAAGTCGCCATCTGCGAGCGCGGGAAGATCTTCCCGCTCGAGTCGGAAGTTTTGCTGCGTCGGCTCGCCCTTGAAGACCTTGGCGTAGATCCAGCTTTGGGCGGTTACAGCGGAAGAGGACGATCCGTAGAAGCGGTGGATGTTTCCTGCGGGGGGTTGATCAAGTCGTAACGATTGGCGGCTACAGTTTAATCCAACTTACTTAGCAAACTCATCCCGAACAGTGTGTTAAGTAATGCCTCCGGAAGGAATGATTTGGTAGAAATGTGACAAAAATGACCAAAAATATCCGGCTTTTGTTATCACTCAGAGATGACGAGCGAAGTCCACTCAACTCAGTGGGACGCGATGTTCTACTGTATTTACCTTCAATAGTAAACAACATAAGGCAGAAGTTGCTGATGGTAAAGGTGTGAGAGAAGAGAGATAAGCTGAAGCTGACAGATCGCATTAGTGGCGCAAGCGACATCATAACGTGCGTTTTTAAAGATCGAATTATGTTGCAAACTGACGTTTGTTCCGAACTGTCAAACTCACGCCGTTTAACGAATTTGAACTGTCAAACCAATCCAGGTACTCAAGTTTGTTTTTTTTTAAAGAATGTTTTTGAGACATGTTTGTTGTTGTTTGCACGATTCCGTAATCGATAACTCATCACCTTATCTTATCTCCGAAGGTTGATTTTCCGCAATGTCATGCTGGATTGATTCACCCAAGTCTTATAAACTGAAGCTCCCTCGGTTCCGAACCAGTTCCACAAACCCACCATGGTCGTCACATCGCTCAACTGGCTGTACGCCAAAAAGTTCGAAGGAGAACCCACCCCGGCCAACTTCCGGCTCGTCGAGGAGGAACTCCCACCCCTGCAGGATGGCCAGTTCCTCGCGCAAGCGACCTTCCTCAGCGTGGACCCCTACATGCGACCCTACATGAGGTCCTACCCGGAGGGAACGCTGATGATCGGTGGACAGGTCGCCACGGTGCTGGAAAGCCGCAATCCCGCGTTCCCGGTAGGAGCGTCCGTCTTTGGACAGTTTGGCTGGCGAACGCACACGGTTTGCGACCCGAGCAAGGACACCAGCGGCAAGCCGTACGTTCTGCCGGACTTTGGATCACTGCCGGCGAGTTTGGCGCTCGGAGTGCTCGGGATGCCTGGGAATACGGCGTACTTTGGCCTGTTGGAGCTGTGCGCTCCGAAGGAGGGGGAGACGGTTGTGGTTAGTGGGGCGGCCGGAGCGGTTGGAAGTATCGTGGGACAGATCGCCAAGATCAAGGGATGTCGAGTGGTGGGGATCGCCGGATCGGACGACAAATGCAAATGGCTCAAGGAGTTGGGTTTCGACGAGGTCATCAACTACAAGACGGCGAACGTGAAGGAAGAACTGCAGCGAGCGGCTCCGAAGGGCGTTGACTGCTACTTTGACAACGTGGGCGGGGTCATCACGGAAGCGGTTATGCGACTGATGAACACTTTTGGACGGATTGCGGTTTGTGGGACCATCTCGAATTACAACGGCGTGCCGATACAGGTGCAGGATCCGCAGACGGACTTTGTGTTCAAGCAGTTGAGGATGGAAGGATTCATCGTATCGAGGTGGGTCGACCGATGGACGGAGGGCATCATGGCCAATTTGGGCTGGATTCGGGAGGGGAAGCTGCAGTGGCAGGAAACTGTCAGCGAGGGGTTCAAGAGCATGCCGCAAGCGTTCATGGACATGCTGAAGGGAGGGAACACTGGCAAGGCGGTGGTCAAAGTGTAACGGGTTCTAAATAAAAAGATTAGTCGAAAAAATGCGTTTGGTTTTTTGACTTCCCAACTACGGACGTCAGAGTCGAGGAACCCCCAAGAAAAACTGCTGTGAATTTGAGTGTTCCAAAAGGTAAGTAGCTGCTTGGATGCGGTCAAACTGGTAAGTACATTCTGTCAATCTGTCAACTGTCAAGGTTCCTATGATCCATATCGAAAATAGTGTCAGGGTAGCTTTGGAAATTTTCTCAATCTTCTATTGAAAAAAAAAAAATCAATTCGAGTTTTAGGGAAAGATTTACTATGGATTTAGTTATGATTACAAGAGAAGTAGAAACTATACATTACACCAATTAATGTTGAGAATTACGAAGAAGTTTTGCGGGCGAAAATTGTCCACCAACGATTATTTTCCTCAAACATTCACCGCTGGACAATCCTCACCCCCAATAATTTGAACCGCTCCCGGAGTGTCCTCTTCGGAGCAAACCCGCCTGTGGGTTAGCGTAGGTTTAGAGCTTGCTCGTCATACAAAAGACAAAAAAACGCTTTTAGACAGCCCCGGGAGTCGATTCCACGCGGATTAGAGCGGCGCTCGGCAGGACCTCCTACCGAACGCTTTACCGCGCTCATCCTCCCCCGGGGATCGTGCAATCCCGCAGGGTCATCATCCGGCCGATTGGCCTTTGGCGCGGGCCTCCCGGTGGTCCGGGTGGACCACCGCCGCCACCTCGGCGGGAGCTACCGCTGGACGCGGTGTCCCCGGAACCGCTCGGCTTCAGATCGCCGAACAGCGTTTTGAAGCTGCGTGGAGAGAGAAAGCGTCAATTCCGGGCTCGGTTCCCAGCTAAAATCTCCAAAATACTTACAACATCACAAAGAAGTTGAAGAATCCGGTAATCAGTCCCAGGAGGCGCTGGACGCCCCACGGTTGGGACTGATGGACGGTTCCGTCTGTTGGGAGGGGAGCCAATTAAAATCGAGGTCAGTTGATTCTTCTAGAAATCTCACGCAAGCTAAACACTTACCCCTTGCGACGTACACCATTGTTGTTGCGGGGTTCTTACAGCTGGTCCGTGGTCATTGCAGTCCGGTCCGGCCAATCGTATGGTCAACCGTGGTTTGAGGAGAGAATCGACTAAAAATCCTTTTGTTCCGTGCGTTCTGGTTTTTTTTTCTTCCAATGTTGACGAATCGTGCCCAAAATGCACGTCACTGTTCGATGACAGCTCATCGTGACGTGTTGTTGTTGTTGTTTTTTTGTTTGCGCAAGGAACGGCGTGGAAGTGAAGTCGTAGGTTAGGAAGGATGTTCAGGGCTTGAAAACGGTCTTAGTTTTATTTATTTGGATCGACGATTTAAGTAACATCGACATTTCTACACCCAAACCAAAAATCATGATTTGCTGCGTTCAATATCCCACTTTTTCATACGAATGTTTCAGTTCAACCCACATAGCCATTTTTTTTTGTTCTAGTACCTGAGAGTGAGAATAAGAGAGTTTTTTAAAGGCCCTATACTGCCCATGTTCGCATAAATGTCCCATATGCAAAAACAGCAAGCTGAGAAAAATGCATTTGAAGTTTGTCCCACACATAAGGCTACGTGTTAAGTTGCCACGAAAAAACTGGATTTCCTCCTGATTTCTAGAACAAAGTAATGGATGTTATAGGCTCTTTTGAAAGAGCACACGATTTTGAACAAAACTGCATCAATAACTCAAAAGCGATGAAAATGCATATGGGACATTTATGCGATCATGGGCAGTATAGGGGGCGTTCTTTTATTACGTAACGCCAAAAATCTGATTTTTAGACCCCCTCCCCCCCCCCTCTCGTAACAAAATTTCCATACAAATTTTAAAAAAATTGTATGGAGCGTAACACGACCTCCGACCCCCCTTCCCCCCCCCCTACTGCGTTACGTAATAAAAGAACGCTCCCATAAACAAAATTTTATTTTTTTGTTTTTCGGGAGTTTTTAAATCCAGAATCCAGTCAAAACTGCGCATTGGTACCAACATTAGAAAAAAAAAGTGTGGCTGTTATGCCATGGCACACTTTTTTTGTGATGTTGGTACCACTGAGATATTTTACATTTCGGACGTGCACCATTCTGAACGCCATCTTAGCTTAAAAATCCTCGTAATAGTTTTCATAATTCGATTTTTTAAACTGTTTTTTTTTATTAAACTCACGAATTCTTATAGGATCTCGGAATGTCTGAATTTTAAACTAAAAAAAATTGGAGGGTTTTAAAAATTGGGGTGTTTAAAACTTTAAGAATTTTAGAATTTGAAAATTTTATTTTGGATTTCATATAATCTTAAAATCTTAGAATATTATAATTTTAGTATTTTAGAATCTTAGAGTCTTACCGACAATTTTACAACATCTAAATTTTAGAGTTTAAGACTTTCTGTTTTTTTTTAAATTTAAGAATTTCAGAAAATTAGAATTAAAAAAAAAAGATTTTTGAACAGCAGAATAAAAAAAAAAAAGAATTTTAGAGTTGCGGAACATCTGATTTTGAAGATTCAAGATTTTTTTTTAAATTTCAGAATTGTCGAATTTTTGATATTGAAGCAAATTGGAATGCGAGAATTTTAGAATTCTAGAACTTAAATTTTTTAGAAAAAGTGAAAGATTATAATTTTAGAACTTAAGAATCCTAAAATTGAAGAATTTTTTATATTTCATTATAAGAATTTTAGAATAGCAGAATTTTAAAGTTTTAAAGTATCAGAATATATGATTCTTAGAAATGTTAGAATTTAGTATTTTAGGATTTTAGATTATTTTAGAATTTTTAAAACTAATTTTATAAATCCTGATTTTTTTTAATTCAAAGAAATTAAAGAATTTTCAGAATTTTTAGAATTTTCTAACTTTCAGAATATTTAAAATTTTCAGAATTTTAAGTTTTTTTTTTAAATTTTCTGAATTTCTATCATAATCAGAAATTTTTTAATTTTGAGAATTTTGATTTCAAAATATTCGAATTATTTTTGAATGGTAATCATTTTCATATTTTTTATTATAAAGATTTTTCAGAATTTTTCTGAATATTCTTTTTTTCAGAATTTTTAAAATGTTCAGAATCATTAGAAATTTTTAAATTTTTAGTATTTTCAAAATTTTAAGAATTTTAAGGGTTTTAAGAATTTTGAGATTTTTAAGAATTTTAAGAATTTTAAGAATTTTAAGAATTTTAAGAATTTTAAGAATTTTAAGAATTTTAAGAATTTTAAGAATTTTAAGAATTTTAAGAATTTTAAGAATTTTAAGAATTTTAAGAATTTTAAGAATTTTAAGAATTTTAAGAATTTTAAGAATTTTAAGAATTTTAAGAATTTTAAGAATTTTAAGAATTTTAAGAATTTTAAGAATTTTAAGAATTTTAAGAATTTTAAGAATTTTAAGAATTTTAAAAATTTTAAGAATTTTAAGAATTTTAAGAATTTTAAGAATTTTAAGAATTTTAAGAATTTTAAGAATTTTAAGAATTTTAAGAATTTTAAGAATTTTAAGAATTTTAAGAATTTTAAGAATTTTAAGAATTTTAAGAATTTTAAGAATTTTAAGAATTTTAAGAATTTTAAGAATTTTAAGAATTTTAAGAATTTTAAGAATTTTAAGAATTTTAAGAATTTTAAGAATTTTAAGAATTTTAAGAATTTTAAGAATTTTAAGAATTTTAAGAATTTTAAGAATTTTAAGAATTTTAAGAATTTTAAGAATTTTAAGAATTTTAAGAATTTTAAGAATTTTAAGAATTTTAAGAATTTTAAGAATTTTAAGAATTTTAAGAATTTTAAGAATTTTAAGAATTTTAAGAATTTTAAGAATTTTAAGAATTTTAAGAATTTTAAGAATTTTAAGAATTTTAAGAATTTTAAGAATTTTAAGAATTTTAAGAATTTTAAGAATTTTAAGAATTTTAAGAATTTTAAGAATTTTAAGAATTTTAAGAATTTTAAGAATTTTAAGAATTTTAAGAATTTTAAGAATTTTAAGAATTTTAAGAATTTTAAGAATTTTAAGAATTTTAAGAATTTTAAGAATTTTAAGAATTTGAATTTTTTAAAGAATTTTTTAAAGAATTTCAAAAATTTTAAGAATTTTAAGAATTTTAAGAATTTTAGAATTTTAAGAATTTTAAGAATTTTAAGAATTTTAAGAATTTTAAGAATTTTAAGAATTTTAAGAATTTTAAGAATTTTAAGAATTTTAAGAATTTTAAGAATTTTAAGAATTTTAAGAATTTTAAGAATTTTAAGAATTTTAAGAATTTTAAGAATTTTAAGAATTTTAAAAATTTTAAGAATTTTAAGAATTTTAAGAATTTTAAGAATTTTAAGAATTTTAAGAATTTTAAGAATTTTAAGAATTTTAAGAATTTTAAGAATTTTAAGAATTTTAAGAATTTTAAGAATTTTAAGAATTTTAAGAATTTTAAGAATTTTAAGAATTTTAAGAATTTTAAGAATTTTAAGAATTTTAAGAATTTTAAGAATTTTAAGAATTTTAAGAATTTTAAGAATTTTAAGAATTTTAAGAATTTTAAGAATTTTAAGAATTTTAAGAATTTTAAGAATTTTAAGAATTTTAAGAATTTTAAGAATTTTAAGAATTTTAAGAATTTTAAGAATTTTAAGAATTTTAAGAATTTTAAGAATTTTAAGAATTTTAAGAATTTTAAGAATTTTAAGAATTTTAAGAATTTTAAGAATTTTAAGAATTTTAAGAATTTTAAGAATTTTAAGAATTTTAAGAATTTTAAGAATTTTAAGAATTTTAAGAATTTTAAGAATTTTAAGAATTTTAAGAATTTTAAGAATTTTAAGAATTTTAAGAATTTTAAGAATTTTAAGAATTTTAAGAATTTTAAGAATTTTAAGAATTTTAAGAATTTTAAGAATTTTAAGAATTTTAAAAATTTTAAGAATTTTAAGAATTTTAAGAATTTTAAGAATTTTAAGAATTTTAAGAATTTTAAGAATTTTAAGAATTTTAAGAATTTTAAGAATTTTAAGAATTTTAAGAATTTTAAGAATTTTAAGAATTTTAAGAATTTTAAGAATTTTAAGAATTTTAAGAATTTTAAGAATTTTAAGAATTTTAAGAATTTTAAGAATTTTAAGAATTTTAAGAATTTTAAGAATTTTAAGAATTTTAAGAATTTTAAGAATTTTAAGAATTTTAAGAATTTTAAAATTTTAAGAATTTTAAGAATTTTAAGAATTTTAAGAATTTTAAGAATTTTAAGAATTTTAAGAATTTTAAGAATTTTAAGAATTTTAAGAATTTTAAGAATTTTAAGAATTTTAAGAATTTTAAGAATTTTAAGAATTTTAAGAATTTTAAGAATTTTAAGGATTTTAAGAATTTTAAGAATTTTAAGAATTTTAAGAATTTTAAGAATTTTAAGAATTTTAAGAATTTTAAGAATTTTAAGAATTTTAAGAATTTTAAGAATTTTAAGAATTTTAAGAATTTTAAGAATTTTAAGAATTTTAAGAATTTTAAGAATTTTAAGAATTTTTAAAATTTTAAGAATTTTTAAAATTTTAAGAATTGTAAGAATTTTAAGAATTTTAAGAAATTTTAGAATTTTTATAATTTTTTGAATTTTTGGAAATTTTGGAATTTTAAAAATTTTAAGAATTTTAAGAATTTTAAGAATTTGAATTTTTTAAAGAATTTTTTAAAGAATTTCAAAAATTTTAAGAATTTTAAGAATTTTAAGAATTTTAGAATTTTAAGAATTTTAAGAATTTTAAGAATTTTAAGAATTTTAAGAATTTTAAGAATTTTAAGAATTTTAAGAATTTTAAGAATTTTAAGAATTTTAAGAATTTTAAGAATTTTAAGAATTTTAAGAATTTTAAGAATTTTAAGAATTTTAAAAATTTTAAGAATTTTAAGAATTTTAAGAATTTTAAGAATTTTAAGAATTTTAAGAATTTTAAGAATTTTAAGAATTTTAAGAATTTTAAGAATTTTAAGAATTTTAAGAATTGTAAGAATTTTAAGAATTTTAAGAATTTTAAGAATTTTAAGAATTTTAAGAATTTTAAGAATTTTAAGAATTTTAAGAATTTTAAGAATTTTAAGAATTTTAAGAATTTTAAGAATTTTAAGAATTTTAAGAATTTTAAAAATTTTAAGAATTTTAAGAATTTTAAGAATTTTAAGAATTTTAAGAATTTTAAGAATTTTAAGAATTTTAAGAATTTTAAGAATTTTAAGAATTTTAAGAATTTTAAGAATTTTAAGAATTTTAAGAATTTTAAGAATTTTAAGGATTTTAAGAATTTTAAGAATTTTAAGAATTTTAAGAATTTTAAGAATTTTAAGAATTTTAAGAATTTTAAGAATTTTAAGAATTTTAAGAATTTTAAGAATTTTAAGAATTTTAAGAATTTTAAGAATTTTAAGAATTTTAAGAATTTTAAGAATTTTTAAAATTTTAAGAATTTTTAAAATTTTAAGAATTGTAAGAATTTTAAGAATTTTAAGAAATTTTAGAATTTTTATAATTTTTTGAATTTTTGGAAATTTTGGAATTTTAAAAATTTTAAGAATTTTAAGAATTTTTAGAATTTGAATTTTTTAAAGAATTTTTTAAAGAATTTCAAAAATTTTAAGAATTTTAAGAATTTTAAGAATTTTAGAATTTTAAGAATTTTAAGAATTTTAAGAATTTTAAGAATTTTAAGAATTTTAAGAATTTTAAGAATTTTAAGAATTTTAAGAATTTTAAGAATTTTAAGAATTTTAAGAATTTTAAGAATTTTAAGAATTTTAAGAATTTTAAGAATTTTAAAAATTTTAAGAATTTTAAGAATTTTAAGAATTTTAAGAATTTTAAGAATTTTAAGAATTTTAAGAATTTTAAGAATTTTAAGAATTTTAAGAATTTTAAGAATTTTAAGAATTGTAAGAATTTTAAGAATTTTAAGAATTTTAAGAATTTTAAGAATTTTAAGAATTTTAAGAATTTTAAGAATTTTAAGAATTTTAAGAATTTTAAGAATTTTAAGAATTTTAAGAATTTTAAGAATTTTAAGAATTTTAAGAATTTTAAGAATTTTAAGAATTTTAAGAATTTTAAGAATTTTAAGAATTTTAAGAATTTTAAGAATTTTAAGAATTTTAAGAATTTTAAGAATTTTAAGAATTTTAAGAATTTTAAGAATTTTAAGAATTTTAAGAATTTTAAGAATTTTTAAGAATTTTTAAGAATTTTAAGAATTTTAAGAATATTAAGAATTTTAAGAATTTTAAGAATTTTAAGAATTTTAAGAATTTTAAGAATTTTAAGAATTTTAAGAATTTTAAGAATTTTAAGAATTTTAAGAATTTTAAGAATTTTAAGAATTTAAGAATTTTAAGAATTTTAAATTATTAAAGAATTTTAAGAATTTTAAGGATGTGCAGAATATTCAAAATTTTCATTATCTTTTTTTATATTCTACTTTTTTTTAAATTGTTGGAATCTTAAAAAAAAACCAAATTTTATTTCTTTTTGAATTGAGAATTTTCAGGGAAACAAAAACTTTTTTAAATATTTGCATCAGTATTTTTAAATTGATTTTTTTAATTGATTCATTTTGGATTTATGTTGTTTTTTAAATAGAATTTTAGATTTTTTGAATTTCTAAATTCTTGAATCTTAGGATTTTACGATCTGAATTTTAAAATCTAAAATATGAAAATGTAGAAAAACAAAAGAATTTTGTATTTTTAAATCTTCAGAATTTTCTAGTTTTAGAATTTCGGAATTTTCAAATTATTTTTTTTTAACTTTGGATCTTTTGTTAACTAATTATATGAGATATTTCCATCAGGATGAAAAAAAGAAAATATTACGAAAACTTTACAAAAACAAACATTTATTTATCCTCATAAAATGGCACCGATCGCACGAGCTCGTTCTCGTCGCCGCTGCACAGCCCGTCGTAGTAGGGACTCGTTCCGCGGGCACACCGCTCCGCCGCGGCCGCTCCCTTCCGGTACACCGGCTGGCCGTAGATGTTGGTCAGCGAGTAGTTGCACGCGTACAGCACCACCTTGAAGGTGAACCCGGACAGCTTCTGGGGGTAGATGACGAGCGCGCAGCCAATCTCCGTCGTCCGGTCGCTCATCATCTGGGTGAAGTGACCGATGGTGGCGCTGCGGGTTGGGGAAGATTGAGGTTAGAAATTGTTTACGGAGACTTCCGGAAGCGAAAAAAATTTACTTTGGTGGATTCTCAAACTCGTCCATCACGGCTTGGCTGGCGTCCTTGTACTCGTTGAACCACAGCGTGGTTAGTTTTTCCAGCACGTCGAAGATGTTGTCGTCCAGTGGGTAGTAACCGAAGGCCAGATTCTGACCGGCTTGTCGGTACTCTTCCGTGTTGCGACACTCGTCGTGTTTGAACTTGCAGCTTTTGACGTTCAATTCGGCCAGCTTGGCCAGTTCGTCGTTCCAGACCTTGAGAAATAAATAATGATATAAGTTCCCACCTTTTCCCAAAAACCTTGATCTTCAAACGTCAAACCACCCGAGATCGACGTAAAAGGGTGAGAAACTCACCACGCTGGTCATCCGCGAAGCGGGCTCGAACCCTTCCAGCGATCCGTTCGCAAGCTGGTTCCGGGCTTCGTTGTGCAGATGGATGAGAAACGCCCTCATCTGGGCGTCCAGCTTGAACAGTGTCCGTCCGGTAGGGCAATCCTCCGCAAACGATCCGTCATGGCCGCAGGCCACGTGCTTTTTCTGCACCAGTCGACCAAACTGATCGTACTGCAGGCACAGATCCTCGCGGCAGTACGCGTCGTAGACGCTGTTTTCACCGCTCGACAGCTCGGTGGTTGTCACGGAATCGTCCTCTTCCCGCGGATGTTCCGTCGTGGTGATGGTCTCGGTTCGCGGTAGTAGGTCATCGGGTTGCGTTGTGGTACTTTCCTCAGCCGTAAACATTTCGTACTCGTAAAGCTCGCCGTAATCGTAGCTGGCTGTGGCAGTTCCCTGCGCGATGATCGCAGCAAGCCAAAGTAAGATCATCAGTTGCTGGGGTGACGACTTGTAATTGGCGGCATCGGTATCTGGAAATGCAACAATTGATCAATCGGTTTAAAGTTCAAAGAAGAACGCTGTTCAATAAGCCGTAAGACAATAAAACAAGGAAGCTGATCGTGACCCCTTTCACGAGTAGTCAGGGGGGAAAAGCCTTTGAAGGTCGATCCTCACTTTTCCCGCGTCGAGGGGTGGCGCGCCGCGCCTACTGTGAGATCGCGAGAAGATCTTCTTTTTGTGCGGCTTTGAAAGTAAACAGCCCGATGGTAAACAAAACCTCGTGAGCAAAGCTAATTATTTGTTGGCGTTGCCTGCTTGGATTCGCGAACATGTGAGTGAACCCCGCTGCGCGGCGCTAATCTTTAAGGAGGTGTTAGGTTGTTAAACCGTTTTTTATTGGTTTTGAAGTGACTTTTTTTGTTGTTGCATAATCGCTGTTTTATGATTAATTAGCCGCCCATGACGTCGGAGAACGGGTTTCGGAGGCACATCTATCAAGTTCTTGGTAGGGTTTTTTATGTTGTCTGGATCAGGACATCACTGTCAAACTTTTTTTTTGTGATTATTCTGGTGTATTTCAAGTCTTCGATTTTTTTGACTCACTAATTTTAGTTTTTTTTGTTCTAAATTTAAGCTTCCAGTTTTTCGCAACATGAGGTATTTTTGGTTGTTGCCAAAACAGCGCCGTTGAAAAAACCGTGTTTAGTAAAATCCATAAAGATTCGATTACTCATTAATAAAATAATCCTCCAAAAGCTTTAGGAGACTGCAAATAAATTTTCAAGGGTGTTGCCAAAAATCGGTAAGAATATTTTGCCAAAATCGGATCACTTATAACCAAAAAGGGATGACACTTTATTTGTTTTTTTTTTGTTCCGAGAATTGTAAAAGACAAAAAAAACTTGTACAATCGATTGTAAATAATAACATTATTTTGCCGTTTTGAATCAAATGGGACTATTCAACTCTTCAAAAAAAAAAAAAAACCCCGGTGGTTGGTCACTTTTTCGTTTGACACTTTTTTAGTTTGTACCCCGTTGGTTGGTCAAAGTCAAACTAAAAAGTGACGAACTGTCACTTTTTACACGGCGCTCACGCAAACTATCAAAACAAACGTTTGGTAGTGTGTGTGAACTCCGTGTAAAAGGGGTGTCAAACTAAAAAGTGACCCCATTCGTTTGACAACAGTTGGTGTCAAACCATCGGGGTTTGAGTGTATATGTTTTTGCTTCGAAACTGAAAAAAGCTTTATTTTTTTTCAGTCACAACAGCTTTTGATTTTTTGACATATTAAAATTTTCCTTTGCAACAAATTTTGAAAAATGTTTAAAAAATTTAGCTGTGCAATTTATTGCATTTTTTAAAATATTGAACGAACCAAAGCCAACGCAAATTTTATTTCAAGTTTTTATCCGACCGCTACAATTGATTGTAAATTATTTAAAATACATTGTTTAACGTTTACTCTTGTGTTTTGGATAAAAAGGCACTTTTAGATCATTTACAAATTTTTAATTTTTGGACCACAAATCGGAAAAGTTATAAAACCTTAGGAAACACATATTTTCATAATTTCTTAGATATTCTGCATATTTTCGGTAGTACAATAACTGTAGTAATGTATACAGTCATGCCCCGGTTTTGCACTGCCCCGGGTTCGATTCGTTCAGCTGCCTCGGTTTAGCACGGCTTAGTGCTTAACTGAAGGGCAGAGCTTATGGGATTTTGGCTTTATGGGAGACATTGGCAATTATCCTATAAAAAATCATCAAAACTTCAAAAATTAAAGTGTTTCGAAATCGGAATATTGTCACCATTTATAGTTGCATAAATTTTTTCACAAAACTACGTATTTTTGCTGTATTCTGAAAGTGCAATGTTTCTCGAAAAAAATCTAAAATGTATTGTTATTGCAATATGGGTATCAAATGATCGGGATTTCCATACATTTCAAATGTAATAAAAAAAGTTTTGAAGGTACTCAAAATTTTCACAAAATTACGTATTTTCGAAAAAAATACTTAAAATCTCAGTTATATAGGGTACAGTCATCCCACATATTCGGAACACCCACAAATTCGGAACACTTTTGTGATAATTTGTCAATAGCATGCCAAATGCAGCTTTTCTCTCGACCCTACTATTTTTAGGACCTTTATTTGGACATTTTCTTGCTATTTCACTAGTAAAAGTAGTACTTTTTGAACAAAAAACTTCACTTCAAGACTATTTTATCCAGAGCAGCAAAACACTGCCTCCAAATTGCCTGTTCCATGAATGTGGGATGTTATTGTGCCTCGCACAATTGTGGAACACCTGAATTTGACTGATATTTTCACAAAAAAAAGTTATCAGACCATGGATAAAACATCACTAAGCTTGAGTTTCACTGGTTGCAGTGTGTGAAGTCATTATTTTGTTACAATTATGTACTCCTGGAGAGATCCAAAGTTTGTTTACATCAGTTATAAAAAGTGTTCCGAATTTGTGGATTTCAAGGGTCAAAGTTTTTCTTCAAAAACTTGATATAAAAGTAAAAATTTGCACTTGTTCGATACAGCATTCGAAAGATCGCATGAAAAGCTTTCAAATGAAGGTAAAAGCGAATCATAAAGTTCAATTACCTATTTGCTATGATTGTTTGAACATTGGCCGATCTGTAAACTGTTCAGAATATGAGGGATGACTGTATCAACTATTCAGAATTTGTTCATTCATTTCGAAAGTCATAATTTTTTTTAAAACACTCAAAATATTCATAAAACTACGTTTTTTTTTTACAATATGAATATCAAATGATTGGGATTTTTTCATACATTTCGAAGTAATAACATTTTTTTTAAATACTCAGAATTTTCACAAAACTTCCTGTTTTTGAAAAAATACTCCAAATTTCAGTTTTTTACAATATGGGTATCAAATGATCGGAATTTTTGTTCGAACGCGAATCAATTCAACACAGAATGACGGATCAAGGTGCTCTTTGTTGCGTTGAGTTCGTATTAGTCCAAGGAAGGTTCTTACGCCAAAAAGTTACAACTTTGACCACTCTGGAACCGATTCCGGAAAATCTGCAGATTGTATGGGAAAAGTTACGTAAAATCAAATTTTGATCACAGGAGGAAAAAGAAAAAAGTTGAAAAGTCAACAAACGAAAAAATGGCAGAAAGAAGTTTGACGGGTAAGGCTTGTTTTTCATAAAATACTCAAAATTTTCACAAAACTACGTTCTTTCGAAAAATACTCAAAATTCCAGTTTTTACAATATGAGTATCAAATGATGGGGATTTTTGATACATTTCGAAAGTAATTACACAATTTTTAAAAATACTCGACATTTTCACAAAACTACGTATTTTAAAAAAATACTCAAAATATCAGTTTTGTTACAATATGGGTATCAAATGATCGGGACCTTTTTGATACGTTTCGAAAGCAATAGCACACATTTTTGAAAATTCTCAAGATTTTCACAAAACTACGTATTTTTGAAAAAATACTCAATAGTTCAGTTTTTTACAATATTGGTATTTAAAAAATTGTGTAACTTCCGAAATACATAAAACAAAAAACGATTGTTTGATACGCATATTGAAAAAACCTAAATTTTAAGTATTTTTTTAGAAAATACGTAGTTTTGGGGTTTTTTTTTGTATTTTCCAATTTTTTGTTAGGCCGTTGCAAATATTTTTTGAAGTTTATGTCCCTCGTCTCTGACCAAAGTCGTGGGTGGGGGAGGGGAGAAGTAAAAAAAAATAAAAAAAGTTTAAAAATTGAATTTACGAGCCATGGTTTCAACATTAAAATAAAAAAAGTGTTTTAAAATGCATTATACACCTGTCCAGTTGTTTTGCAATCATTAGTTTTCAAAATATCTAAGTATTGACGAAAATTTTATTTTTTGCGAAAAAAAAAGTTTTTGCGGTGCTGTGCATTGGAATTTCATAAAAATTCAAAATATTTTTAATCCAGCCCAAACATGCTTAATATGATTACCAATGCAGTAAAATGAATTTCAGATTGTTTTCAGTTGATTTAACTTCTATTTTCATTGAAATTTTAAAGTTTTTTGAAAAAATATTTTTTTTGCCCTCTGATTTTTCGGACAAATTTTGAAGGGGAGGGGGGACATACACTTTGAAAAATATTTGCAACGGCCTTATTACTTTCGAAATGTATGAAAAAATTCCGATCATTTGATACCCATATTGTAAAAAACTCAAATTTGGAGTAATTTTTCGAAAATACATAGTTTTGTGAAAATTTTGAGCATTTGAAAAATGTGTTATAATTTTTAAAATGTATGCGACATTTCTGATCATTTGATACCCTTATTGTAAAAACACAAATTTTGAGGTTTTTTTTTTTTTGAGAAAAAATGCATTTTCAAAATACAGGAGAAATACGTACATTTTCAAGTAATTATTATAACAATGGATAGTTGACATCATCCCGATTCCAAAACACTATAATTTTTTGAAGTTTGGATGATTTTTCATAGGATTATAGCCAATGTCTCCCATATAGCCAGAATCCCATAAGCTCTGTGCCTCAGTTATGCACGCCTCGGTTTTGCATCCCCCATATGCGGTGCTAAACCGAGGCACGACTGTAAAGCATTTTGTTATACTTTTTGCTTCAGAATGTTGAAGGTAGGGCTTGAAAATTGAAATTTAGTTGATTTGACCAAAGCCGAGGGACAAAAACTTTAAACTTTAACTTAGTACCAGCCTAATATCATACCAATAAAATAATAAATAATAAAATAATAAATGATAAAATAATTAATAAAATAATAATTATAACAATAATAATTAGTAATAATAAAAAGTCTCATGATTTATCGAACAAAATTGAATGGGGATGGCAAAGTTATGTATTGTGTAATAGACTTAAGAAATGAAATAAATCTATTGAATGAATTTTAACAATCGAAGAAAAATGCAATAAAAAAAATTAACGTAAAATGTTTATTTGAGCGGTTTAGAAAATTAACAACAGTTGAACCTTAAATTAATTTACATTGATTTTTTTATATTTATCTATAAGTGTCAAAATAATGAAAAAAAAAAATATTTCGATGAATAAAAACAACTTACCCATTTTCAATCTACTATTGTGCACTTGCTGTCAACAAATCTCACTTTCCACTTTAAACTTCGTCACAAAATCCTCTTGAGACGCAGGCTGCTATGTTTTTTTCTTCTTCCACTCTCACTGCTGCTATGTTCGATTCCAGCAAAACAAACTCAGCACTCGCGACAAACCAAACAAAACGGCCAATCTCCCATCAATCACCGTTGCTTGCGAATCCCGCCAACGATTCCCACCATCTGACCATCCCGTCCGATCCAAGCAGGCTCTTTATATCCCCCCAACAGCTCAGCACTCTCAGAACCCATCCCTTTTCGTCACAAACGGCTCCATCGGCATGGTGTCGACTTGGGGGTGAACAGAACAAAAAAAACGCGACGCCACACCACACAAACCCCTTGACTTGTTAAGAAGTTGCCTTCACGCTGCGTTGAGCTTTAAAAATAGTTTTTCAACATTTCTGTTTTGATCGCCCGGTTTGTTACAGAAAACACCCAAATTAGCTGGAACAAAAAAAAAAAATATGCAAATTGGTTCTTTGGACATGACTAAACGATAATTAAGCACACTTTATCATCACGCTGCTGCGGGACGCAAAATTAACGCAAAACAATCAATTTAACGCGTCTCTGGCATGTCCGACAGACCGCTCAATCTAGTCATCCATGGGGACTTGAACGGGTTCGTCGCTTTTCGGGGCTGAAGTCTCCTGCTTTGAGGAGCAGCCTCATGGCCTACCAAGGTTAATTAGCTCTTGGCAAGTGGCCCCGAAAAAAAAGCGCTTCACATTGTTTTGTGAATTTGCGGCCATTAAAAGTCACGTGTTGATGCTTGAAAATCGTGAGAACGCCAGCATCCTTTTCCCAACCCCTTCTGATGTTGTAAAGAAGGGAATAATATAATCCAGCAGTGATAAAAACAAGTCGAATTACAAGCCCAACCTCAGCCACCTTGGAAAACCACAGAAAATTGATTACTCGGCTGGAAGGGGTGGCCAATTAGTACCGGCTTAAAAGGCTCATTATAAACGTTAAAACTATACACTTACGACCGTACATTGGTACTACAATAATCCCGCAACATTGCTATCAGCAGAGGCATCTCTCGGATTGGGCGCGTGAGTGCCCAGTTAATTTTTCTATTAAAAGGCAGTGGAATTTGCATGGCGGGATATTTTCTGGACGCTGCCTTGCTGCCTGGAGAATCGATTTAACACACCTACTTTTTTCAGTTTCACGCGATCGCCGTGCTGCTGCTGCTGGCGCTTAGCTTCATTGATGCAACTCTGTGGTCAGACTTTCACACGTGGATGGCATGGGAATTGCGGCGAAATATTCCACTCGGGGATGACTGGGTGGATCGGTGCAGCTCAATTCTGGTGCTCAATAGTTGGGTGTACCTATTTACGTATTTATTTTCACATTGATAACAGATTATTTATTCTAACTACAAAATGAAAAAAAGTTTTGTGCAATAGGGTCCTAAAGCCCTATGTAAATGTTTATGTACAACGGTTAAAAACACGATTTAAAACCATTTCTGATCACTTTAATCATTTTAATAAAGCTGTCTAAGACCGATCTCTCGCACACTAGCTTACCATTTGTTTTTGCTGGCGGGTACAAATTTTAACCTAACAACCCTTCGTATACATACACGCAATACATGCGCACGTAGATAACTCTACGCAAAAAAAAAATTGACAAGACAATTTTTTTTTCGATGGATTAACTATAGTCCCCTTGGAACGAGCTGTCAAGTAGGACCTTTTCTGTCAAGAAGGGCCGCAAAGAATTTTTTTCTAAATTGTCTTTAAAAATAATTTTAAATCCTTTGCGGTCGTACAAAGGGTCATTGTACTCAGAAAAATAATCGTTATCGTTGTGAACAATAATATCAGCAATTCAAGCTTAATTTTAAGACCCAATTCTCTGAGAATTCGAACAACGCTTATTTACTGCATCTTTGGTTTGGCTGAAAATTTGTGAGTAAGTCTATGTCTATGACCAAAACGATGGTCAAAATTCATTTGACAATGTCGCCTTTCTTAATCAAGATTTTTTGAAAACGTTGAAATACAGTTAAACAGAATTTGACTTAGATTTTAAATCAAATAGGGTAAATTCGTATATAATAAGCTAGTTTTTTCCCTCCAATTTGCCGATTGGCACTATTTAGACAAAATATTTTTCAAAACTTTTGATGAACATTTGAATGCTCACTTCTTACTGAGGTATTTGTTACATGCTCGATTTTTGTGGAAGGCGCTTTCTAAAGATGTAAAGGCGCTGATTTGCCTACATTAGGTGCTCGATTGAATTACATTCTGTTCCCGTAGTACTTTATATTTTTTTCGAAAGAGATTTACCCACAGACTACGTTTGGACCACTTAAAAAAAACATTTTTAGTAATTGATTTTTGTACTTTTTTTAGGAGAGACATACCATCCTGCATTTTCCGTGAGTCTTTTTGTAACATCTTAGGCTATTTCCTGAACAAAAAAATGACATCACCTTAAAATTTATTTTTCAAACTTAAAAATTCAAAAATCTCATAGAAATGGCGTGTATTTTTCTTTCAGTGCATTTTTTTTCAGAAAGCCAGTCCTATTTTCTACAATTTTGCCTTTGACCACTTTTTGATTCAATGCAACGGCTTCGAGATGCAGTAATTTTTAAATTACAAAATACAAAAATATTTAAATAGCTTACGCCCCTCTCAAATGTCATTTTTGAGTACAATTGGCTTCATGCACACAAAAATGGCTTATATAGGCCTAGGATAACATCTCTAAAAAGTTTCATTGAAATCGGAGAGGGTCGGATACAAAAGTACCAGAAAAATTTCTGATTTGAGATGGAATTGCTCTATTGCGTCCTATTGAAACCCTCGGAAGAAATATGCTTGAGTTTGCAATGTTCTGAACAGAAAAAATGCATTGAAATTTAATAGTAATTTCCCCTTTTGCCACCTTTTAAAGCAAAATTATGCATCAAAACATCGTGCCTCAGGCTTGTCGCTTATTTTAAAACATTTTTGTTCCAAAATTTTTGTTTTAATGATGAAAATTAGCATAAAATCAAAATTAGTCGCATATTTACCAACTTGAAATGTGTTGAACGATTTCCACTTTATCCGTGAGGGAAACCGATAATGGGGCAATTGGGTCCTAAAATGAAGCTTAAGTTTGTGAGATTATGGTTTACAATGATAAAGCTTATTTTTCTGAGTAAAATGACCCTTTGTTCGACCGCAAAGGATTTAAAATGGATTTTTAAATCAATTTAAAAAAAATAACTTCGCGTCCCTTCTTGACAGAAAAGGTCCTACTTGACCGAGTACTTGAAAGCTCGTTCCAAGGGGACCATAGTTGATCAATTGAAAAAATGTTATCTAGTAAATTTTTTTTTTTGCATTAAAATGAAAAAAAGTGAACAGAAGTGGGTTTTAATCGTGTTTTTTTTTTACCCTTGTACATAAAAATTTACATAGGGCTTTAGGACCCTATTCATCCGTTCCAGACTGTCAAAATTCCAAAACGTCACGCGAATCTTCGGTTCGCAGCTTTTGTTCCTGTTTGACGTTTTGAGGCGAGGCCCTGGAAATTTGACAAGCTAATGATTTCATTTTATGAGGAAAATGTGAAAAACAAGCAAAAGAGGCAAGTGGAAAGAAAGAAAATGTAAAATGTGATAAAATAAAGTTTAGAGGTTGTAGAGCAAGCCTTAAATGAACAAGATAAATTCTGTCTTTAGTGGTGGCGTCTGGAAGGCGAGATTGGGTCATACAAATTTCAGCATTTTTGTAAGACCCAATTTCACCCCCGGACCCAATGTTTCCTATGATGACGTTATGTAAATTTTTCGTTCACGGGAAAAATTAAAAATGCGAAAAAGAAATGTGTGCGGTAAGGGGTTTAAGGGTTTACATACACATAGAAAATCACAAAATTTCATATTTCAGAAAATTCACTAAATTCACTAAAAAGATGATTTTCAATCACTCCTGAAAGTTTCATGAAGATATTTCGTGACCGAACTGAGTAAGAGCCGATTTAAGTTCACAATTTTGCCATGCGCAAAGCGAACTGTCAAAATTTGTGAACGTTTTTCTCTAAACACCGAGTTGATTTACGGGTGCCACGATAGCTCGAGATGGGATGGTCCAAATTGGCTGAAATTTGGGATGAAGAATCTCAAAACATATTCCGTGTGCATGACGAAGCCCGATTTTGAAATTTTGCTTCTTTTTTAAATACAAAAATCAAAACTGCCGATTTTTTTTTTTAATTTTTTTTTTTTGGGAGGGTGATCCAGCCGCACATCGTTGATGTCGAAACCTCTAAACTGGGCCCTCGTCCTGTCACGTCCGTCAGTAGTCTTGTCGTACATTACAACTAGAATCAGATCTGCCAATGAATTAGTACACTTCGACCAAATAAACACTGACGCTGTATGGATCTGACTCTAGAATAAATGCACAGTTGTGTGTTATTCATAAGTCCAAAATGTTCAATTATTCATTTAAGTCCAAATTTTCACTGCGGATAACTACCTAACTTGAATTGAATACAAGATTTAAAGCAAGCTATCCGAAAGCTACTCTTATCTCAAATCCCCGAAATTTTAGATAATAGCCAAAAAATCTAAAACGTTTCTTTTAAAACCTGTCTGGCTTCTTTAAAAAAAAAATAGATTGACAGTACATATTTTACAAGTAGTGAATTGAAAAAGAGACGACCATGATCGTCAAAATTTCAGTAGATCCTCGATTCGCAACAATGGTCGATACAATCATAATCCGACAACCGTTAGCTCAACAGATCAACGAATTTAGTCCGATATCATTTCACTATTGATTGATTGAGACTCTATGGACAATTTGACAAAATAGAATGGTTTTTATGCTACTTGAATGAAAATCACCGATTCTGATAGAATTACTAAATTCACTGTTACTATTTTTGTCCCTAAATAACTAAAGGCAAAGTATTAAAAGTTGATATTTATAGTTAAAATCCTAAATTCTACAAAAACTAAATTTTTAAAAACCCGCATCCTAACCTGACACCCACATTAAGATAGGGAAAAATCACATATGTAGCGGTTCATTGTACAAATGTGATATTTCCACTATCGGAGAACCTCCTTGTCTCGATGACTGCTTACCGGCCATCGATTAAGCCCTGAGACTGCGCCAAAGTGGGTTCTCGCAGCATGAAGTGGTGTCCATGTGTAAAAATGGAAGCTTCAGCAATATACTGAACACTTCGATTTTAATTCCACATCGAATCAAATCATACTCTTTGTCAAACAAGCATCAAACCTATGACACTCATTATGACAAAGCCCAGGGACAAAAATCAAAACTGCCGATTTTTTATATGAAAATCATAAAAATATTTTTAACTTTTTTTAAAATTATGTTTTTGAAAATCGGCCTTCGTCATGCACACAGGACCGGTTCAACGAGTCTTCACCAAAATTTTTGAAACTGCTAACTTAAAATAGCTATCTCTCGGCAATGGTACGTCCAAATGTCTTCATATTTATTTTGTTAATAGATGAAAATGTATATGTTAATGCCCTGCAAAAAGATTACAAAAAAAAAAAAAAATTGTTTGCTCATACCCACCTCTGACATTTTTGACGATTTACATGTATGTAACCCCTTAAATGAAAGTGATGTTCATGCTTTTGCAATCTCTGTCTAAACAGTATTTTAAGATCTTCTCGAATGTTAGGGATGATTTTTTTAAATTTTGAAAATATTTTTTTTCAGAACAGAACTACAGAAAATTTCATCATTGTTTCAGTTACCTAATAGGTGTTAGACGCTTTTTTGCAAATAGGGTTTATTTTTAAAGTCAAATATAAGCTCTCTGAAGATTTAAACGAACGAATTTTAAAAGTTTGTTCAATGTTTTAAATTGTTCGAATGACCATTACACTGACCAACAAAATTTTTGCGTAGGTTCAACTTTGAGGTCCTCAGAAACACGTTTACACTTTGAATTTTGCAACAATATTTAGACAGGGCCAAATGGCTTTCTCCAAAGTTTGTATAGGGAATTAGAGTACAGATTGTCGAGGGAAACAGATCCAAACGCGCTGGACACCAACCGCCATTGACGCCCAGCAAAACTGGCAGTGTTGCAAGCGCAAAACATACGTTGCCAGCACCGATTTATTTTGCATCGGCCAATCTGTTTCCCTCGACAATCTGTAAATTAGAGCGGTTCGTCGCTCTTGCAAGCAATAAAAAAATTGCATGCAATATGTATGTAGGTCACTTTCAACGGGCCGTTCAGATGTTGAAAAATTGGATCGATAGATTTTTTATAGGGCAACATTTGGTAACTATTAAACCAAACTCCCAGAGTTGAAATGTAGCTGTGGAGGCTCTTGTTTAACGCTTCGAATTGTGTAAAGAAAACCGGAAGTATTTGAATTAACCAAAAAGTTCAAACTTAGCCTAATAAAGTGCCTCGGGTAATCGAGTCTGGACTTTAATTGAATCTCAAGGAACTACCAAAGAAAGAAGAGGTTGAACTAGAGAGGATTTTGAGAAAAGGAGATCAGCGTCATTTGGAGCTAATAAGGATAATTATTTTAGCCTTGTTACCGCACAATATTTTGATATTTTTTTTATTGGTTTTGGATAGAACAGACACAGAACAACAAAAGTGGTGCATCGTTTTAAAATTTCATGCAATTAACTGCCGTTCTACGCATAATTGTCCCATGATCAAAAAAGAGCAACTGAGAAAAACGCGATTGAAATTTTTCGATCGATTTCTGTGTTTCTACGCATAATTGTCCCATGGGTGCCTAATCACCGCGGTTAACATTTTATCACCCTTATTTGTAATCCTCTTGCAGGTAAACAAGATGATATGCTTCGTAAAACTCATAATTTTGTGATAGAAGATACTTGGTGGGACAATTATGCGTAGAAATTCAACTATGGGACAAACAGACTTGGTGTTGATTTCAATGATTTTCTGAACAAAGCATTAGATTTTTTGTATTTTTCTGAAAGTATACGTAAAACTAAGCTTAACAATGATAAAAAGTCAGAATCGTCCAAAAATGACATGGGACAATTCTGCGTAGAACGGCAGTTAAGTGCTCTAAAAACTTCTGTTCCTATTCAGACTGTAGTCCCGATTCGCACGACATAAAAATATGCAAAAATATGGGACTGGGAAAAACTGTCTGCTAGTGTGATCCGTTTTGCAAAAAAAAAAAAAAAACGGATTGATCTGAACATTTGGTGGTCGATTTTACAAACAAAAATAGGTCGATGTCCGAAATTTGAGCCAGCTCAGGAATTCATCTGCCTAGGGGTTTTCAATTTTGGACCTTCTATGAAAATCGATATTTTTTTTCGAGTTTTCAAACTTCAGAGTAGGCGTCTTTGGTGGTCAAAATATAGCCTTGGTGAAAATTTTAGCGAAATCGTGCCGGTTTTGAAAATATTGCATAATATTTACTGCAGAAATAATCCGTTTAATTTCAATGAGTTGTTTAAACCGCGATACAATTCTGAATCTACAGATGGAAGAAAACAGTACTTAAAAGCTTGAGTTTGTTACATTAGAATAAAAAAAACCTAAGAGCTTTTTTTTTTCTACGAAATGCTATGAAATTGATTTTGGTCTTGACAGTTTCACAACTCATTAAAACACACTTCATTTTTTCATCAATTTTATTTCTTTTTTTCATTTTAGTTAACAGCTCATTGATTTTCCATTTGTTTGTATGTGTTTTCTTTTTAAAGTTTTCTTGATTTTCACTGTGTTTTTCAAACAATTTCGCCCCATTCGCCCTTTCGTCTGTCCCGTCCGTTTGCGTTTGCGTTTGCGTCTGCCTCTAACTGGTCCAAAAAGGTATATATTTTGTTTTACTTCTTTTCATATATTCGTTTCTTTTTTCTAATCGGCTTGCGATGGACGAATGCGCAGTACTTTTCACACCAAGAAAAAACAAAGAAAACAGTTTTTTTGTTACTTTTTCGCGACACAAATGTGCCGCACAAATTGTAGGTTTGTTTTTAAAACAACACATCTTTTAGACAAAGATCGTTTCACAGTTATGTTTTTTTCTTTTGTTTCACCAAGTCGTTATCAATTGTGTGTTTCTTAGTAAAATTTCGCCTCCTTACCGAAGAGTCGTGCCCTCTTCTTCTATATCTTTTTGTTTTCTCTCTTTCTTACGTCGTTACATTTAATATATAGGTATTTTTTCTTCTTTTGTTTTTCCTCTTCTGTGTATAAGTAAAAATGGTTTCCTCTTAAATTAATTCTCTTTCCTCTTTCGTTTCTACATGTACAATTACTGTGTTTATCAATAGGGTTTTCTCCTTTTCTCTTTTTTTTTCTTTCTTCTAAGTGTTTCTGCTTAACTTAACTTAAAGTTTTTCTTTTTCCATCAGTATTTTAAGGTTACTTTACAACTACACAAATTGTGTTTTTTTTTGTTTACTTTTATTTCGTTTTCGGTAATCATTTTCAAAAAACAGAAAACAGACAAAGCTTTGAAAAGTTGTGATTTTTGTTTTATTTCTACACACACACGCTCACCACGCGCGCTTGTCACCACGCCGCCATTTTTGTGTTTACAAAAGTGTTTCCGTGACCTACGATGCGTTTTTCTTCTTTTCTTTTCTTTCTCTCTGTACAAATATAAAGAAATACAACAAACATTTCAATAGAATTAAGTGTGTGTGTGTGTGTGTTTTTTTTTCTCTCATTTCCAAATTTCTCTAAGCCTACTAACAGAAGCGGCGCGTGACTTCGCCCCCTTTTTCCCCCCGCCCTCTCTCGTTGCATAGACCTTTCAGACCAGCCTACTTTGTTGACAGCGAGGGGAAAATAGGTGCTTGACGGCGTTTCAATTCTCTTGCTTCCCAAAAAACAATCGGCGGCTACGAGTGTTGTGGTTGTTGTTGTGGTTCGTGTCCTCGCTAGGCTAGCCCCCTGACGGCGACGGCGCGCCGTCGACGACCCCTCGCGCATGGCAACAAATGATGACAATTTTGGCTCCTCCTCCTCCCGGCGTTTGCACCGCTCAATCGTTCTTCTGCTGGCAGTAGAGCTCCTTGAGCGACTTGAGCTCCTCGATGAGCGCCTTGTTCTGGTTCTCCAGCACGGCCACTCGGTTCTCCAGGCACTTGATGTACTCCTTCTTCTTGCGCCGGCACTCCCGTGCCGCTTCCCGGTTCTTCTGCAGGCGCATCTCCCGCTTCCGGCTCTGGTCCTCGAGCTGCACGTTGCCGCCCATGACTGCGTTGGGGAAGAGATCTGGGCGTTGGTTTGTTTTGTTTGTTGGCGGTTTGCGGTCGTGTTCGGGTGTGTTTGTGTGTGTGTGTGTTACGTGCGATTGTTTTTTTTTGTTTGGTTTCCAAGCAACAACAACACCAGAAGTAAATGTGTAAACAAAGCGTGCAGAAACGAAAGGGGTGGGACGGAACGGGGGTTGGGAGGGAATGTTAGGATTGGGATTATTGAAGGAGTGGAGTTTGGAAAGAAAAAAGAAAAAAAGAAAAAAACAAAACTAATCAATATCTACTTCGTTACCATAGAAACGCATAAGAGAGGGTGTGGTTGTGTACAACTGGATCGAAAGCCTACTTCTAGTTATTAGAGAAAAATAAAAGTAATCAAGAGTGTAAATCTACTAAGAATTCAAATAGTTCAAGCGATTTTTTAGTTTTACGTATAAAGATCAATTGACGTCAATAAACAAACAGAGAAGGGAGTTTTGTTTGGAAACTTTCCGATTTTCATAATCAAGTGCTTTTTTCTCGCTCAGATTTAAATGCTCAAGTGGTTACAT
The DNA here is from genome assembly GCF_016801865.2 of Culex pipiens pallens. NCBI lineage: Eukaryota > Metazoa > Arthropoda > Insecta > Diptera > Culicidae > Culex > Culex pipiens. The sequence goes on from NC_068937.1 coordinate 6,937,099, forward strand.
TGATATTCGTAAAATCGACACAAAATGATAGTTTTTTGAAAAATGTCTTATTTGACTGTAAACTGAACTTTTTATCATTTCTTAAATTTGGGTTCGTTTAAAAAAATAAAATACATAGTTTAGCCCTTTTGATACGCTACATAAAGAAATTTAAATCGACCCCTTCAATATTGTCCAAAAGCAGAGAAAATTTGCTACAATTTTCATTTTTAGACTCCTTAGATCTGAAAACTTGTTTGCTGAGATAAAGCATCTGAATGTTTTAGTACAGTCCAGACTCGATTATCCAAATTTTCGAAGTTTCGATTATCCGAAGGTTTGTATGGGACATCGGATAATCGAATCACGAATAAAAAAAAATGTTTTCGTATTTTTTGATTTTCTTATTTTTAACATCAAAAACGAGTTCTGCGACCCTTTTCTAGTCAAATTTGAATAGTTGTTTCAATATTAAATTATAAAATGCATTTTTTCAATACAGTCCAGACTCGATAAACCGAAGGCCTTGGCAAAATTTCACATCGGATAATCGAATCACGAAAAAAAATATTTTTTTTGCTGTATTATTTTTGATTGTTGAGCTTTAGTATGACCCTTAAACTACTCTAAAGTGATTTAGAATTTTTAAATCCAAGATGGCGGCCAAAATGGCGATGATGAAATATTGAAAAAATGCGCAATCAACCATTCAAATTTGACTAAAATGGGGTCGCAGAACTCGAATTTGATGTTTAAAGTAAGAAAATAAAAAAAAACGATTTTTTTTTGTTCGTGATTCGACAAACCTTCGGATAATCGAACTTCGGATAATCGAGTCTGGACTGTAGTTGATCGCCGCCATCTTGGATTTACAAATTCTATATCACTTTTAGGGGTCAAACTTCAGCTCGACAATGAAAAATAAGACGATGATTTTTTTTTATTGTGATTCGATTATCCGAAGTGAAATTTTGCCAAGGCCTTCGTGATTAACCCTGTCTGGACTGTATTGAGAAAAACAAGTTTTTCTTAGTGTTGCCTAATTTGTCCTCATTTTTAAACTGACGATATGTCGCAAATTTGGTTTGATTTTGAATGTAAAAAAATGAAGCTTGTGTAACTTTTTTAATCAGAAAATTTAACGTAAGTTCATTTTTTTTTACATTTAGAATCAAATCAAATTTTCGGGATGTCGTTTTCACTACACTAAAACATTAAGAGGCTTTATCTCAGCACGCAGTTTTCGGATCAACAAATTCGCTTTTTTTTTAATTTATTCAAAACAAATAAATAAAAATGACAAAAACATTAGATTACAAGCTACACTTTCAACATTTGAATGAAAAAACAAACAAGGTACAAACATTTTGTTCGCGAAAACATTTTTTTTTTGCTGTACTGTAAATTGGAATTCCAAAAAATTCTAAATATTTTCAAACAAACCCCTTGCTAAATACGTTTTTGACCATAGGAAAAGGCATTTAAAATTGTTGACAGTTGATCAAATTTTATTTCCATTATTTCTTTTCTATTTTATTTTTTTAAAGATTTTTTTTAATGGTATACAATAGGGTGGGTACGTTTTTCAAAAAGTTCTCGGATCAAGTTTTAGTATGGTTCCCCTTGTAGGGCATTCCTGTAGGGACTTTCATGCCAAATATCAGCTCATTTGGTGGTAAACTGGCTGCGCGCATCAGAGTTAAAGTTTACTTGGGAATTACTATGGGAAAATTGGAAATTTTGTTCAAGCGCTCCTACAGGTCTGAGAAAATCATGCGCCAACTTCTGGTATGGTCAGGCTTATGGGGAATGGTCTGGAGAACACTTTTCCCGAAGAGAGCATATGGATTCGTTGTCCCTAGACCTGGCGCATCGGCAAACAATCCGATGTCTCCGGAATCAACGGTTTTCCCTCAAAAAGCATCAAATTTTCCTTAGCATGCTATGAAAGCTTGATGAACACCGCGACGCCATACGTCAGGTAGCTACCACGTGGGTGAGAAACGGCTGGAATATTCAATTGCAAACCTTCTTTTAACTAGAAAATGATCATTTCGAGTAATCCTGATATTATTTAGACGAATTCAGAATCTTTGCAAAGCAAATTTGTATTTTTTTGCAAATATTTCAACCACGTGGTAGCTGCCTGACGTATGGCGTCGCGGTGTTCATCGAGCTTTCATAGCATGCTAAGGAAAATTTGATGCATTTTGAGGGAAAACCGTTGATTCCGGAGACATCGGATTGTTTGCCGATGCGCCAGGTCTAGGGACAACGAATCCATATGCTCTCTTCGGGAAAAGTGTTCTCCAGACCATTCCCCATAAGCCTGACCATACCAGAAGTTGGCGCATGATTTTCTCAGACCTGTAGGAGCGCTTGAACAAAATTTCCAATTTTCCCATAGTAGGGGAAATATGCCCATTTTAATCACTCCAAGCCGTTCGAACAATTCTCATCACTTTTGCCGTTTTCCGCTATTAAATCAACATTTTCAGATGTATCAACAATGGACAGTTGCTTGCTCACTTTTGTTTGAGCTATTTATTACTCTGGAACAGTCAAAAACACTTTATAAAAGCTGTAATTCATGATCAAAGTGCTGATAGGCCGATAATAGAAATAGGCTGAGAAAGGGTATAGTTCCCCTAATTCCCATGTAAACTTTAACTCTGATGCGCGCAGCCAGTTTACAACCAAATGAGCTGATATTTGGCATGAATGTCCCTATGGGAATGCCCTACAAGGGGAACCATACTAAAACTTGATCCGAGAACTTTTTGAAAAACGTACCCACCCTAGTATACAACCTTTTAAATATATTTGCTAAGCTTTTGGTTCCCATTTTAAACAACGAAATATGTTTTGACAAACTGTAATGGGATTTCTTCGGTAAATGATTAATCAAAAAAGATTTTATGAATTCCAAATCAGTTATTTCTCATTATTTTATCAGGAATTATTGTTAATTGATTTTTCTAAATTATACTCCAGATAGTTATTTCATTTAACTTTTCATTATTTGTCAGATGGAGCAAATTGCAATAATCGTATCTTAAATAAAGTATAATTTTTTGAACTACAAAATTTTAGACATCAAAATTTCTGAAGCTTATTTTTGAATACCGTCAGTGGGGGTGACATTGGGTCTGGGGGGTGAGATTAAGTCAAAGTGATTTTTTACGGATTTTAGCATTTTTCAGGTTATTCTCAATGAAACTGAATTCTGTTAAAGGGGTTGTGTAGGGGAAATCTTAAGATTACTTCGCTGAAAAAATCTCGTTCCTAGAACAAATCCTGTTATTTCGGCAGCTGTCTAAAGTTGGGGTACGTTTTTGGCCAAAAATGACCTCTCGAACAATCATTTTTCTAATATTTTTGTTAGAATTGCTCGAAAACTACCCAAATGTTGGAAAATCTCCACTTCAAACATTGTAGCGTGTCAATACGATTCCCTCGAACAAGAAACACTGTTGGATGACTTGTTTTTACCATATCGTTGTATTTGAGCATCATTTTAGTTTCATTTGACCCAATGTCATCCCCTCTAAGGGGTGAGATTGGGTCAATTTTCAAACTATTGGCATTTAAGGTAGTGTTCATCAAAATCCACCATATTTTGGGAAAATGTTAGTAAACTATCTAAGAACAAATCTACGTTGAAAGATTTTCGATGTTATTTAAATTGTTTTTGTTATTAAGAAATTTCGAGAGTTTTATCGTTTTTTGACCCATAGTCACCCCAACTGACGGTACACTAAACCCCCGTGTGAACCATTTTTTTTAACCCTGAGCTCACGAATATCAAAACAAACATTTGGTAGTATGTGTGAGCTCCGTGTAAAGAGGGTGTCAAACTAAAACGTGACCCACCATCGGGGTTTCAGCGTATTAAGTAAAGTTCTTTTTTTTATACGGAATCTATATTTGGATTCGCTTTATTTTGTAATGAGAGGAATCTATATTGCTCAAAATAAGTTTTTTTTAATTGGATCAATGTTAAAAATGCAGCTTTTTTTCCTATGATAATTTCTAAATTTGCTCATTAATGTATATTGTTTCTTAAAATGTTGTTAAATTTCATTGTTCAACAAAAACTTTTAAAAATATTTGTACCTTCTTTGATATTTTGAAAGTTCGAAGAACGTCGGAATTTAGATATGGGACTTAAGTGGTCAGGCTGAATTGATTGAGGCAAAATTACATCAAAATAGGGGTAATATTACATTAACCAGTTTCTAATCATGAAAAAAAACTGTGTACTTAACTTAAATTAAGTGTAAATCATGTTTATAGAACTTATAAAATTCGTCAAAATTCGTTTCACAGAATGGACATTTTACCAAATAGAGCAGTTACTTATAAAATTTATGAGAATAATTTTTTGATTGATTGAAAATAATAAAAAAAAATGTTTATGCTATTTTTTATATTCTTTTTTTTTGAGGAATTTGAAATATAATTTTATTAAAGATTAAATTTGTGTATGTTTGATAGGATTCATTTATCAAATGAAAAAATAGGCTTCCAAAGTTAAAAAAAATGCAAAAAATATATTTTTTTGGGCTGCATGTAGCTTTACATAAATTTGTATTTACTGATCTTATTTTTCTATCTAAAATTAATAAATTAAAAAAAATCAGAACTGATCCTTCATGAAAATCTGGGTTAAACAGAACTTTAACGATAGAGTGCCAAAAAAATGTCTTAAATTTTGTTTATCACAGCCCAATTTTTTGAATTAACTGCTCATGTTTAACTGAATGCAAAATCACACAGGAATGTTTAAAAAAAATGCGTAACCTTACAAAAAAATATATTTTATGCCAAATAATAATTTTAGGAACTTTAAACCTTAACCGATTTGGCTCAAAATTGTCACAGTTACTTATTTTTACCTGTCGAGGGGTATTATTTGTTTTTTTATTTGTCATCATAATGTTCCATCATCAAGTCATAAAAAAAATTGGTATGGTTTTTCAATTCCCTGAACGTCACCTTAAATTTTTACTTTTAAAATAAAAAATTTGATTAAAACATTTATTATTTACTGTTAGAAAATAGACATCTTTAAAAAAATAAGGGATTTCTAATCAAAAATTTACTGCTTTTCGTTAAAAATATGTTGAGTGCAATTTTTGTTTGCATGGTTAAAGAACTTGTTGAGCGGTTGGAAACATTGTTTTCTATAACAAAAAAAATATCCGTTTTCACATTTAAATATATTTTTTATAACGTGGATTCTGAGATTTGCTTACTGGGCCGATTTCATCGAAAATCAGCTTGATGTCGTGCAGTCACAGTTAACTGGGACTGGCAGTGACAGCTGTTTGTTTACAAGCTGCTTAAAAAAAAACTCATTAATGGGTCAAAAAGCACATCTAGTTTTTCAGAAAACTTATGTTTGAAAATTTTGTATTTTTTAGCGAGGAAAAAGGCACTTGTAATATTTGGAATTTTGCAAAGAGAAAAAGAAAAAAATACACAAAACGTGTAGCGGGACGGCGACGCGAAGGGGGTGGGTGGGGGGAGAACGCTCTCTGGTCGAACTGAACCATACTTACGAGGTACGTAAATTTGACCATCCTGGGCCTGGGTATATTGCACTACGCCACCGCCGCTCGCTGCTATCGCATGCAGTCCTGGGCCATCGCCTTGGGCGTTCGCTGTTGTGGAGTTTGGTGTTGGGGGGAAAACGGAAAAGGAAACGGAACGGCGCCGATGTTACGGTAACGGAATAACGGAATTTGCGGTCAGACCATTTTGCGAGACAAAATTGTGGGGTTGGGGATTTGTTTGTTTTTTTTTTTTGGGAAGGAAATTTAATTTTAGGTGATTTGGGAACGATTTTTAGGTTTGCATAGCGATACATGATGGCGATGGGTGGTCGTTTGATTATTTTGTTATTTTTTTTTGTTACAAAATTTTTAACGAGAAGAAATGGTGCGTGAGCATGATGAAGTGATGATTTTTTGTTTGACGATTTGGTTGGTTCATTGTGAATGGTCAAATTTTCGATATTTTTTTTGAAATTAATAGCGAAGTATGCGTTATAACGAGGGAAAATATAAAATTTAACTAAAAATATTTAAAGAATTATTTTGTTAATTTGAAAAAAAAAAACATGCAATAAATAGATCAAACTGCTACGTGCTTTAAAAATCATTTCTACCGCTACATTGTCAATTGGTCAACTCTCGTACTAGCAAACATGACAGTTTCTCAAGCTAAAAATGAATCGCTCTCTCACTTGAGCGAAAACATCGTGAGAGAGCGACACAAAAAAGAGAGAGAGAGAGAGCGCGCGACAAATGAGCGAAACGCGATTCTGACGGAGAGAGCGATTTTTTTGCATTCTCTGCAGAAACTTTGTATGTCTGCAAGAACGAGATTTGACCTTTTGCAAAGTTTATTTAGTAAAGAGCTACGTTATAGCTATGAGCAATACTGGCTAGTTAAAAATGCGTGTGTTTGTTTGTTTTTATGTTATAAAAATGGTAGTAATAATAAAAAAATCGGGACCCCGGCAGATTCTTTGAGAACGGTACAGGTTTTGAACGGAATGCAACAGAAGAAAGGGAACGAAATCAAAACAGAAAATAAGAAAATAAAAAAATAGCAGAAGACGAGAACAAAATCCTCTCTACAACCGTTACCGAGTTACGATTTCTACTCTACGCTGCTTTGAACAAACTCTTATTTTGAGAGAGGAAAAGCTCGAAAAGTCATGCAGAAAAAAAAACAAAAAAAAACGAAATAAAATTGATGAACAAATGGAAATGACTTGATGAGATTTCAAGGGAAAGAGGGAGGGGGAAACTTTTGGAAAGGGAGAAAACTTAAAAAAAGGAAACAAAAAGAAACGAAAAAAATAAAAACCGAACAACCAAAGAAACATACCAATTTCTGCTCCGCCGAGGTCGCTCAGAATCTTACGATAGGATGGTCGCCGGGTTAGTAAATCTCTTCGTTTCTTGGGCGAGGACTCGTCGTCCGACATCGTGTCGTCGCTGTTGGTGTCGGTCATGATGCCACTGCCACCGCTGCCGATGTGGGGCTCGGGTTTGATCTGGGTGTGGGTGTGGGGGCAGGAAGACCACGTAGTTTGTTAAATTTTTCCTTTAAAATGAGTATTTTTCCCGATCAAACAGACGTGAAGACGTTGGTCTTTTAAAATTAAGTTGAAAAATCAGAATTGTTCAAAGCCGCTTTTCAATATTCCAAAATGAGTGTTTAGATCAAAGTGATAGAAATTTCCATACAAAAATGGTATGTAAAAATTCAAAAAATCTGTATTTTTTGAAAAAAATAATTTGATTGATTTGGTGATACGAAAAAAATGCTATAAATAAAAATGCTGGCAGATTTTTTAAATCACTTTTTGGCAATAGAAATTGATAAAAAAAAACACTATTTAAAAAAAAAACATTTTTTGATAGTGCCATCATAAAATTCCAGAAAGGGCACAAAATCTATGACCAAGTTATATTTTTTGTGAAAAAAATATTGTGATTTAAAAAAAAATCTTAAAAACTTCTAATTTTTTGACTTTTTTTTTAAGATGTAAAATTAATTTTGCAATCAAAACTACTTTCGTGAAATTTGGATAAGGTGCTCCGTTTTCAAGTTATGTAAAGCCATTTTAAGGTAAATTTCGTTTTAAAAAAACAGGGTTTCAATTATTAAAAATAGTCTTATGTTTGCCCATTTTAGAAAATATATTTTTGAGGAGCTTTCTGAAATATGGCCATGAATAGATAAAAAAAAAACAGGAAAAATTAGATTTTCTCAGTGTTGGCCAATTTGTCCTCGTTTTTTTGAACTAATCTCGGGAACCAAATATAAATTTTCCAGAAATTATTTTTTTATATTTTTTTATCTTTTCAATGAAAAATATTTTAAAATTTTATTGAAAGAGCAGAAAATTTCACAAAATAATAATTTTTTAACATTGAAAATTTCACAACACTGAAAAACCATCATTTTAAGTTTTTTTAAATCTTTGCATGACCATACCTTGGCAACTAAATGCAGTATTAAAAAGATATAAAAAAAGCAAAATGTAAAGAATTCAGCTTTTCTATTAAACATGAGCACTATTAAAAAAAAAAAGAAAAGCAGCGATTTTTTTCAAAAAAAATTACATAGAAATGGCTCTAACTTGAAAACGGTTAATTTTCTGCAAAATTTCACTTTTTGATTGCAACTTTGATTTTATATTAAAATAAAAATAAAGTAAAAAAAATGTTTTCTTCTTTTTTTAATTTTTTTCGTATTGCTTTTTGAAAAAAAAAAGCATAGCATCAATGAGTTTTTGCCCTTTCTGGAATTTTCGTAAAAGATGGCATTTTGTGCACCCTTGCAAAAGTTATTTTTCAAATTAATTTTGTAGTGAAAAAAAAGTGATTTAAAAATTTGCCAATTTTTTCGTGTATCATTTTTTCGGTGTGGTTCTCATCCAAACCTAGAAGTTTGGCGAAGACACCAAATGAATCAAAAATATCCTTCAAAAGATACATTTTTGTATGGACTGATTTGGCAGCAGGATAGATGGAAACGAAATGATGATTAAAAAGGCTCATTTCGTTAAAATTTGCTCAGGAGATTTTAATGTATTCACAAGAATTAATTTTTAAAATACTGAGAACTTCATTATTTGCAATCTTTTAAATTTTCTTTAACCTTTAGTGTTTTGAAAATCCATTGAAAGTTTTGCTTCGTTTGATACCCATTATGCATAAAAAATACGTTCTTTTTAAACATTAGAGTATTTAACATCAAGCAGTTTAATCTTGATCAAATATATTTAAAATTTGGCATCTTTTGATATACTAACTGCAAATAATAATATAAAAAATAGTTTTGAAAGAACGTTAATTTCTGAAGTTTATAAACACTAATTTTGTGAAAATCCACTTGTTGATCATGAAAATTTGTTCGTTTTAAGAAAAATCTATATTTTGTAAATATTTCAGTATTCTACAAGAAAAAATATTAAAAAAAATTGTTAGAAAAAAATCACATTTTGTAAAATTTAAATATAAATACGGAAATTTAGAATATTTTGAGTACTAATTGCAAATAATTGTTTTGAAAAACGACAATTTTTGAAAATTTTGAACACAAATTTTGTGAAAATCAATTGATTTTTTTCAAAGTGATGCCAATTTTGCTGAATACGATATTTAGCAAATATTTGAGTATTCTACAAAAAAAATTAAGAATTATTTAAAATTCCCATCTACAAAATATTAATATTCGATTACCGTGCTGATTCTATTTTATTAATTTTTTATTTTTTTGATCATGAAAATTTGTCCGTTTTAAGAAAAATCTATATTTTGTAAATATTTCAGTATTCTAAAAAAACAAATATTAAAAAGAATTGTTAAAAAAATCACATTTTGGAAAATTTAAATAAAAATACGGAAATTTAGAATATTTCGAGTACTAACGGAAAATAATAGTTTTGAAAAACGACAATTTTTGAAAATTTTGAACACTAATTTTGTGAAAATCAATTGATTGTTCAAAGTGATGCCAATTTTGCTGATCATGAAAATTTGACTGTTTTTTTTAAATACGATATTTTGTAAATATTTGAGTATTCTACAAAAATATTTGAGAATTATTAAAAAATCTCATTTGCTAAATTTTATAATTCGATTACCGTGCTGATTCTATTTTACAAATATTTTCAAACTGGTTAGACTCGTTTCAAGTTTTATTATTTGAAACATAAGGATAGGCTGTTTTTTTTCTAAATCTGTTAAATATTTGAGTACTCTACCAAAAAATAATGGAAACAATTGTTGAAAAATCACATTTTGGAAAATTTAAATATAAATACGGAAATTTAGAATATTTCAAGTACTAATTGCAAATAATAAAAAAAATGTTTTGAGAAAACGACAGTTGCTGAAAATTATAATCACCAATTTTGTGAAAATCCATTGAAATTTTTAGAAATGATGCCAACTTTGCTGATCATGGAAATTTATCTGTTATAAAAAAATCTATATTTTGTAAATATTTGAGTATTCTACAAAAAAAATATAGGGAAAAATTATTAAAAATTCCCATTTGGCAAAATTTAAATATAAATACTTAAATTTGTAATATTTCGAATACTAATTGCAAACAATAAAAAAATTGTTTTGAAAAAACGACAATTTCTGAAAATTATAAACACTAATTTTGTGAAAATCCACTGAAATCATATAGATTTCAATTTTGCTGATCATGAAAATTTGTCTGTTTCAAAAAATATATATTTTGTAAATATTTGAGTAACTTACAAAAAAAATATAAAGAAGAATTATTGAAAAATCTCATTTTTCAAAATGTAAATATAAATAAAGAAATTTTGAATATTTCGAGTACTAAAGTGCAAATAAAAAAATATAGTTTTGAAAAAACAACAGTTTCTGAAAATTTTAAACAAAAATTTGTGAAAATCAATTGAAATTTTTAGAAGTGATGCCAACTTTGCTGATCATGAAAATTTGTCTGTTTTAAAATTTCTATTAATGTATATTTTGTAAATATTTGAGTATTCTACAAAAAATACTGGGAAGAATAATTTAAAAATCCCATTTTGCAAAAAAATGGATGTAAATACGCAAATTTGGAATATTTCGAGTACCGGGTTGATTTTATTTTACAAATATTTCTTAACTAGCTAGACTTGTTCCAAGGTTTGTATTTTTGAAACATGAGGATATGCCGTTTTTTTAAATTGTACTTTTAAAAATAGAAAAAATAAAAAAAAACATTTTTTTATAATATTATTGAGAACAAAACATTACAATGTTTGCTTGAAACTGTTAATGATTTTTTTTAAATCCCATTTTTTTTATTATTTTGATTGAAATAATAAAAAAAAAAATGTTTCAAATTATAATTTCAAATTCAGTTTCCACAAAAAACTTAAAAGATTTAATAGTCAGTTTTTGTTAAAATAAATTTGTTTCCATAAGTTAATTTAAATGGAGTATGAAAATGAAAGTTATCGATGCTAATTCAATTAAGACCAAGCTTCACGTCTGTTTGCCCGTTGCGTCTGTGGTCCTCTTACAACCCTTAAACCATCAAGTGTCCATCCCCCAAGTGTCAAAAATAAAAGTAAAGAAAACGCGTCGACTCACCTGGATGGCCTGCAAACTGCCCTGCGTGGTGTGAATGACTGAGCTGGGTTTGTTACACACTAATAATACGCCTCGGGGTAACGCGGGCATCTGGCCGGCCGCGGTCTGTATCACCGACTGCTGGTTCTGCTGTATGACGGATTGTGCCTAAAAAGGTTGAAATGTGGTCAGAGACATCTGGTGGAGAATAACGGTATCAACTTGCATGGAGGGAAATAGAACTTGCACGCAAGTTTGATGTTGTATTATAACGACATCTATTGGTTAAAGCGTAACAAGAGTTCAAATCACACTTAAAGTTCAGCGTTCCCATTTTCAAACTGGAAGTACTGAATGACATGGCACAAAACAAAACCCCAAAGTAGACGGAAGATCGCGCCAAAAATCTGGAAAAACCACCATTAAACCAAACTAGTCCGTAAAGTGGCGAAGAAAGAAAGAAAAAATAGAGAAAGAGAAAAGTGCCAATAAACTCTCCGATCACAAGTGATTGCTCATCGGAAACGTCTGGATTGAAAAGTGTGTATCTTTTTCATTTGCATGGACAAACAAGCACTCACACCTACAACGATTTTCTAAACCTTTAGCGATTAGAATCAATTAGAGGTAAGCTGTTAAAACATGGATTGCTGTGATGGCAAAAATTGGGCAAAAATCGCTCTAATTACTTTTTTTATGCGATTGAAATCCACTCTTTCAATCTACAATCGAGAAAGACTGAGCAAATTTGCTGGAAATTCCAAACATATCATTTTCGAAGAGCCAGATAACAACTAAGAAAATGTGGCCGAAAACAAACCGGCCGATAAATATGGGCAAATAAACACAGTAGTAGAAGAGAGCTACAAGTTGAAGTAAAAATATGCAAAACGTTTTCCGATCGCGATTCTTCTGCGAGTGTTTTTTTTCTTGCTTCTCACTCTTCTCTTGCGCACCCAGCTGAACAGTCTCGAGCGACTGACGTCATTCGGTGATATTTATCATTTGGTGAAACTGGATAAACTTGATGCCAAATGACGGCGACGACGACGACGACGGTACCTTCCATATTTTTTTCTGCTTCCACCACGAGATCGAGTGACGAATGCTAGAGAGAGCTGCTAATTTGGTGCTAGGACGACGCTGTTGTAAGTTAGAAAGAAGGAAACTGGACGGGGTTTGGAGGGTAAATTGGCAAGTTAGATCGACGAAAACGAACGAAAAAAAACGCTTTTCCTCTTTAAAATACTGTCAAATTGTACTAACCTAATTAACCTATGTTACAGAAAAGACCAATATAGCAAAGAACTTTGTTATGCAACAAAAAAAATCTTTAAAACCCCATAATATCAAAATTGTACCCAACTTTGTCAAACTGTCGGTATGAAAAACCATGAAGTTTGATACCCACATTGTCCAAACTCGTAAGGTTCGGTAAATGTCCTCCCATTGTACGATCTCGGAGAGCTCGAATTGCGGCCAATATCTTGCGAAACTGGTCTCAAATCATTTCGTTCGCCGGTTTCGAATGAAGGAGGTATTAGATTATGACAAACTCGCACTTTTTGATAGTTTGCAGAAACGTCAGCTTGTTTGTTTAATCTCTTTGAACAAAACAGTTTTTGACGTAGACTTACGTCTTTGTCGAAGGTACTGGGGTGTCATTCCAAAAAACCCGGGCCGAAGGCCCTGGATTACTGCGTCATCCGTCAAACGCTTATATCTTCCTTCCCTCTAATCGAATCGACACGATTTATGCGCCATTCGATTCGAAAATTATTCAGCAATTTGCTATAAAACTTTCATTGTTGGCAAAATAGTTTAACTATTGAAACAATTGAATGTTTTAAAATGTTTTCAAAATGCACAGATTTTGCAAGCAAAATGAGCGCTTCCCACTCACGGACGGGAATGTCAAGTACCTATTTTGAGGGGAAAATCATCCGAGCAACGCGACCGAGTGTCGGTCGCGAAAAAGGAGGGGAAGTAGCGGGCCGAGAGGCTATATAAGAACGCGCGACAGAGCCCATTCTATCATTCACGTCTCAGACGTCGGACCGGCAGCAGCAGCAGCAGCAGCAGCAGCAGCAGCAGCAGCAGGAAAGCTCAGCCCAGAGCAGCAGCAGGAGAGAGACCAGAGCAGCAGCAGGAGAGAGACCAGAGCAGCAGCAGCAGGAGAGTGGGACCAGAACTGGAAAAGAAGCGCGCATCGCCTTCTCGTCAGCCAGTTGCCGCTCGATGGCTGGACCGTTTGGATCTTTCGTGGTTGCCGTGGTTTGGAGTTGCCTCACTCCCCGTCCCTCGTCCCACCCGGGACGAGGCAACAACGAGATGAGGCGCGCGCCTGCTGCCTTTCGCTGAAAAGCCTCTCGTGGGTCAAGCCGTGGTTGTGAAACAACAACTAGCTCGTCGCATTCGCGGCGAGCGCTCTTAAAGATTTGCTTCTTGTCCAACTCCAATCTGTTGAAAAAGTTGCCCTCATCCCTCGTTCTACCCGGGACGAGGCAGCGAGCTAATTTGAATTTAAATTTCAGGAACAAATTTTGGTCTTCGGGGGCGACGGAATGCACAGCTTTCTGAGGCTGCTCTCGCCCCCAACCCCTCCCCCCATTCAGCTCGCTAAAATTCCTTCGTCTCTTTGCCGTTCGAATTAGTTCGAAATAATTCCGTTCAATTAGGGATCGGCACGGGTCTTGGCACGAAGGGTGTGTAAGTTCTGTTGGGTTGGGGAGTTAGGCTCTAAGAGCAAGAGATCAACCCAGATTTAAAACCAGCAAGTTTGCAAGAGTAACAAATCTGGGAAGATCTCTTGCTCTTAGGCTTGGCTCCCTCAGCGTTCGCCAGTCTGTCGTGTTCGGGGGTTCAGCGTTTGAAATTCGGTTGTGCGTCTTGAAGGGTCGTCCAAAAGCGCAAATTCAAAAGTAAGTTGGTAGAGTAGTCGTCCATAAACGTTTGGGTGGGTTGAAAGTGGTCTAAGGATGTTGTCAATTTGGGATTATAAGTTGTCTATAAATGGTTTCCTCCCGGGTTGCAAGTTGTCTAAGGATTTTGTCGCCTTGGGTTTGTAAGTTGTCTATAAATGGTTTCCTCCAGTGTTGTAAGTCGTCCAAGGCGTTTGTTTTCTTGGGATGCCAGGGCGTAGAACTTTATAACCATTCATATAACCATTCATCTTCTTTTCAGAAATTCAATAATCTTCAACTTTTCTTTCAGAAATTTGGTCCTTTTTAGGACCACCCAAAACAATCACGAAAGAGTTAGCCTTGACCAATTCTGAACACTTAATCCTAAAACCATTCTTTTCAGATAACCAAAAATATGGTCCTTTTCAGAACCACCCAAAACGATCACGAAAGAGTTAATCTTGTCATAAATTCCAAATTTGAACTTTGAAAGAATCATATAACTAACGAAAGAATTTGTCGTCATTTTCAAAATTTGCGAAATATATTGCTTTTGGCTCTGATAAAATGTTAGTCACGATTTTTAGGGGGCCAAAATTCTATAAAAGAAATGCGCACTTCAATCAAGCCGATCAGTCGGATTTTGGCAGTTGCAATGGCAAGGTCGAAGCATCTCCAGGCGCAAAACGCGGCGAACTACCGCAAGCGGCGGAAGGCAAAGCAGCAGAACGAAGGCGACGCAGAAGCGGGTGAACCAAGCCGGAGACGGCGGCGGTTAGCTGGAGCGGAGGCACCGGAGCAGCTTCTTTCGGGAACTGTTGGCGGTGTGGCAGAGAGCGAAGGTGGTGACGAAGCAGGACCAAGTCGGAAACGGCAACGGTTAGCAGGAGCGGTCGGGACGGGTCAGCCTTTTCCGGAAACGGATCGTGGCATGGAGGATGGTGTTGCGGACGAACATTCTGGTCAAGCGATGGAAGCAAGCGGAGCTGAAGCTGGTCAAGGCACAAGCGCGTCCGCCGATGGTGAGCTGCCATGCGGTTCGGCAACGACAACTCAAGAAGGGCCGTCAGCTGGCACTGGTGAGCGAAACCTTCTGTGTTTGTGGAAAACTTTAATTTTTCTTCGACTAACTTGAGCTTTAGTTGAATTAACGTAGCATTTCAATTTAGCTACTTGTAATTTAAATGTGTCTGTGTTTTTGCAATCTTTATAGACAAGGCGCAGCGCTACGCCAAGGCCACAGCGGCGTTGAAGAAGCGATTCTTCGACAATCCGTTTGGGGAAGCGTGTAGTGTTTGCGATCGATTGTGGTGTATCAAAGATTTGAAGCCCATCAACAATCAAGAGCAAATTTCTCTGCTGTTGGTGGGAGGATATGACTCAGTCGAGGGTTTCAAAGCTTGCAATACCTGCCGAAGTAGTTTGAAGCGTGGGGTTATGCCAACACTGGCCACCGTACATGGGTTTGTTTATCCTTATCTTCCTCCACACCTTCAACGTTTGGACCCTGTGACACGACGCCTTATTTCCCCGAGACTTCCTTTCATGGCCATGCAAAAGTTGAGTCGAGTTGCGGGAAGTCTTTCTCTTCTGGGGCAAATTATTAACATGCCGGTAGACGTGGATGAGATGGTCAGCGTTTTGCCGAGGTTTTTGGGTGATGATCATGCAATTAACGTGAGCATCAAGAAACATTTGCTTCACAAATCCACTTATTTGACTGGGTTCGTGAAGAAGAAAACTGTTTTTGAGTGGCTTGATTTTTTGGTCGATACTCCGTTGTACATCGAACACGGAATTGTTTTCGACCGCGCCCGCTTGGAGCAAGCTTCGCAAGAGTTGCTTGATCCTCAAATTGAACTTGATTTTGTTGATGCTGGTGACGATTGTGCTTCTTCGATGGCTCAACAGCAAACGATGTGTTGGAACGAGGACAAGTGCTTGGAAATTGCACCTGCTCAAAATCGGCGGCCTCTGTCTTTCCTTTTCGACAAGCATGCCGAAGAACTTTCATTTCCGGATATTTATGGCGGACAAGGGCGGGATATAGATCCTTCGATTAATGTTACACCTTTCATGCTGGCAACGAGCGAAATAAGACGTCGTGATCGCCGAGGGGCCAAACCTGAACATATTCTTTACATGGCGATGAAAGTGATGTGCTATCGGGTTTACCAGGGGACTGAAAGTAAGTTCAAGTGCACGGGGGCTGCCAACATAACTCGGGCAATGTTGAATGATCCATTGTTTATGGAAACTTGCGCTGAACGGAACTTGTCGTTTCTCTCGACAATTCCGAACTCCGCACATTATTTGCAGCAGCGCAAACGTGATGTGTTTGCTATGATTCGGCAACTTGGGAAGCCAACAATGTTTATGACTTTGAGTGCCAGCGAAACCCGCTGGCCTGAACTGTTGAAAATTTTGACCAAACTTTCCGCTGAACACAACATTGATTTGACGGATCCCATCCAACAGCTTACTGCTTTGCAACGGGCTACACTTGTTAGCGATGATCCTGTCACGTGTTGCATTTACTTTCACAAATTTGTTGATTCCTTCTTGAACATTCTTTCGAATCCCAAAATTAGCCCTTTTGGGAAGTATCATGTGGTTGATTATTTCAAACGCATCGAATTTCAGCACCGTGGCAGCCCCCATGCTCACATTTTGTTGTGGTTGAACGGCGATCCTCGCGAAGCAGTCTCCGAGGACATGCCTGCAACTGTGGAATTGATTGATTTTCTTTGCTCGGTTAGCCGGGTCAACTTGCCTGACACTTACAGCAATCAGGTTCACAAGCACACTTTTACGTGCTACAAACGTAACGAAAAGCACTGTCGGTTCAACATTCCGTACTGGCCAATGGATCAGACCAGAATTCTGCTGCCTATGGCTTCCGACGATAATCGTCGCAAAAATTTTATTGACAAAGCCGCTTTTATGCGCAAAAATTTGGAAGAGAAAGTGTACGACTCTTTCGAAAACTTTCTCGATGATTGTGATTGTTCGCACGAAAACTATTTGAACGTTATTCGTGCGTCAATCCGACGACCGACAGTTTTCCTGAAGCGATCTTTGGAAGAACTTTGGACCAACTCGTTCAATCCTTGGGTTGCCGGCGAGCTTTGCTCGAACATGGATATGCAATTTATTCTGGAAGAATTTGCTTGCGCTGCGTATATTGTTGAATACGTGAACAAGAGCAACCGGGGCATTAGCAACTTGCACCGTGAATTGATTAAATTACAGGAACAATACCCTGATCAGGATTACAAGTTTTTGCTGAAGAAAGTTGGTATGAATCTGCTTAATTCAGTCGAAATTTCGGCACAAGAAGGCGCTTGGTTCTTGTTACGGCAACCGATGACGGAAGCCAGCCGAAAAGTTGAATTTATTCCTACAATGTGGCCCCATGAACGAATTCAAACCCGAAAGCGCAACAAGCGAATGGACCAGGAGGGGATTGATGATGATTCTACTGATGTTTGGACTTCCAATATCGTCCAGAAATATGAACAGCGCACCGAACTTGATGATGTCTGCTTGGCTGATTTTGTTGCTCTTTACACGATCCGTGGCAACACTTATACCTTGCGCAAAGATCCGCGGGTTTTGAGGTGGTGTGGGTATAAAATGACTGATTTGACGAATTACAAACGCGAGATGGTACTTTTGTTCCTACCATTCCGTAATGAAACTGTTGACATTCTTGACGACAACAAGTTCATTGACCTTTATGATCGAAACGAAACTTTAATTTTGACTAAGCTCAAGGAGTATGATTGCGATTTTAACATCGAACAAACGGTCGAGGAATATCTGCGTATTGTTGCAGACAACGACCAAGATGAAGTTCAGAATGAGGCAACCGAACGATACAATGATTTTGTTCGAACTATCAATTTGGATCCTATTGAACCCGAACAGGAACCTTCTTCTACTAACAAGCTACCAGCCGTCATCAAGAAGCGCACAAATGTTTTGAGTAAGCAGGATTATTGCGCCATCGTCAGGAAGACAAATTTTGAACAACGTAAATTAATTTTGCACGTAATTGATGATTTGAACACCTTCAGCGACGAACCAAATGAACCAATTCAAGTCTTCCTGACTGGGCCTGCTGGATGTGGGAAAACTTTTACTGTTCGAGCATTGATGGAAACTTATAACCGTTTCACGCAAGAACATTCTTCCCAGTACAATGCGTATATTGCTTGTGCATCAACGGGAAAAGCTGCAGTCGCTCTGAATGGTGGAACAGTTCATTCTACCTTCAGTATTTCTTTGGGGAACAAGCGAAATTCTAAGCTTTCATTTGAGAAACTTCAGCTGTATCGCAATGCTTTCGGCAGTGGTAAAGCTATATTTGTTGACGAAATTAGTATGGTTAGGGCGGAAAATTTAAATACTATGCACACACGATTGCAACAAATTACGGGGAATTACGATGCGCCATTCGGTGGACTTCCATTTTTTCCGATTGGTGATAATTTCCAACTTCCACCAGTCAATGCACTGCCAGTTTTCAAAGCGTGCAGAGGTTCTGTTCAGGGACCAGTTTTATGGCGCTCGCTTAAGTTGCATCTTTTGAAGCAAGTTATGCGACAAAGTGATGTAGAATTTTCTTCGATTCTTACCAAAATTGGCAGTGGTGAGGCTCTCACACCTGCTGAGACTGAACTTATTGAAAGTCGTTTCCGAACACCGGAGTGGTGCAAGGAGCACAAACCTGACGCTATTCGTCTCTTTCATTGTAATGCCAGTGTGGAAAATTACAATGCTGAAGTTTTGCGGGACATGGAGGGGGAAAATTTTATCGCACAGGATTCTTTTACTGGTTATAAGAACGCTGAGCAGTTGGCCAGTGCTCGCAGCAAACTTCATAAGATGAAATATACTGATACGGGTTGTCTGCCATATTTGTTGTGTCTTGTGGTAGACATGCCTTACATGATTACCACCAATATTGAAACTCAAGATGGGCTTGTCAATGGGGCTATCGGGAAGCTTAAACTGATTGAACATTGGGAGGATGATTCCGGAGAACGTATCTGTCGACTTTGGATGAAATTTGAAAATGATGTTATCGGAGCCGTTCTGCGGAGCAAACCTCGTTCTCGACCTCCGAATGTTGAGCGGGATTGGGTTCCTATTTCGAAGCGAACTGTCAGCATTAAACTTGGCAGCGTAACTTGTAAACGCAATCAATTCCCAATTGTTAGTGCTTGTGCCCTTACAGTGCATAAGTCGCAAGGTGGAACATTTTCCGAGTTAGTATTTGATTACAACAAGAAGCAGGACCAACAGCTGGTTTATGTTGGACTGTCTCGAGTAACATCTTTGGAGGGACTTTATTTGACCGATTTGTCAGGGGAACATAAATTCTATCATGCCAAGCAGTGCAACACACCTCGAATGGTGGATCTGAGGACGGAACAGCAAAGGCTGAATAATCACCAACTTGTAACGCACAGCGATACTTTGGAGGAGTTTCTGGATTCGACGGACCATAGCTCCAGTCTTATCAGTTTCAACGTTGAAAGTTTAAACGCACATCATTTGGATGTTTCGACTGATTTCTTGCTCACCAAAGCCGATTTCCTGGCATTGAGTGAAACTTGGTTGAACAATTGTTCTAATGTGGGCATTGAGGGGTACCATTGTATCGCTGAGTTTAAACGTGCCAATGTAAGGGCCGGGGGGGTTGCAATTTTCCAGAAAAATTCGTCTTCTTCGACGGCCATGCCTCACGATCTTGAGCAGTTAAGTGAGGAACATGATCCAATTTTACTCGAGGCTGATTCGTTTGGGGATATTTGTGCCACAAAAGTTTCAGAAAATGGGATTCAAACACTGTTTGTTGTTGTGTATATTTCGCCAAGTGCAACATACAAACAGAAAATTTCTTTCTTGATCCGGAATTTGTTCTGGTATGCAAAGCAGGACATCCGGATTGTTGTGTCTGGGGATTTTAACATTGATATCCTCAAACCGGAAAATTTGAAATTTGTTGATTTTATGAAAGAGTACCTCAAGCTTGATCTGCTTTCCGATCCTTTACAGACAACGACATTTGGGCGCACATGCCTTGACCTTGTTTTTGGTAGAAATGTTGTAACACAGTCACGAAGGTATGTTTCGTATTTTAGTTATCATCGGCCGATTTTGACTTTGGTTGATACACCAGCCTAATCTAAATTTCGCACCACAATCATTCGCAAATACTACACGCTTTCCTAAACAACTTTGTCGGTTTCGCATCCATCAACAACGCCAGCACCTGCAGCATCCACCGCAGCCTATCACCCATCTGGAAGGAACATCTCCCGGTTGCAGCCTGACGCCAAGATGGAGCCTGATGCCAAGACCGAGCCTTGCGACCAACGCCACCATCCAACTCTAATCGGTCCTTTTTAGGGCCACCAATTTTCCCACGAAAGAGTTCTTCTTGTGCATCATTCCCACCAAACACTACATACAATTTGAAAGAAAACCACCCCGAAATAGCGCCCTTAGCTGAATTCCATCTCCCATTCATGATCATATTCCGTAAATCTATTTCTATCTATTTTTTCTATCTATTTAGAATATAGCTAATTCTTCAAATTAATATATGGAAAACCCACATGTCCACATATCTAAATTTTACGTAAGTCTACGCCATTCCGGTTATGTCTGTGACATAACTACTTTGACTTTTTTTAGTAATCAAATGCAAAACTAGGTATAATTTCAGAAAGCCGATATTAACGAAAAAAATTTCTTTTCAATTAAACTCAGATTTGCTGTCCAAAAATATTTATTTTAGCCCGAATTTTCAAATTTATTTTCATTGAGGAGGGCAGAAACTTTTTACAAAAGTTCTATATTTTAATGTTTGTACTGAACTACCTTATAAGCAATAAGGCAATTCTATCTTTGAAAAAAGAGTTTTATTTATTTCTTTATTGACAAATTCGAACCAACCGTTTCAGAGATATCACGAGTTGGAAAATAAGGGCTTAGATGACACTGAAATAGTAGTTTTTGCAATTCCGTCGTAAAACTACTTACTTTTCCTGTCATTCTTGAACGACGAAATAGCCTACGTTTCTGTACCAAAAATAACAGAATCGAATAGCAACACTTTTCAAAATAAATGCTGAAAAGTTCTACTTTTCAGCACTCAAATGGGTGCTGAAAAGTTGAACTTTTCAACACTTGTTTCGAAAAGTAACACTTTTCAACATTTTTTGATTTAAACGATTTATTGACAAAATACATGAAAATTTGACATAAAATTTCACTCAGTGTGTGTTTTTTGTAATTGCAAAAAATGTTGTATGGAACTCGTTGCAAAACTTGATTTTTTCAGCACTCTTCGTATTTATCCAACTCGGTGAACCTCGTTGGATAAATGTACGACTCGTGCTGAAAAAATCCTCTTTTTGCAACTTGTTGCATAAACTACTATTTCTTAAGTTAAAAACATATTGAAAATTTTCATAAAAAAAATCTGAAGACCAAAAAAAGTGAACTTTCAAAAATGTAAAGTAACTTTCGATAGCAATTTTGATTTTGCATCCTAAATTGTTTTTTTAAATTAATTTTGACAAAATTTTCGATTTAGTACGAAGTACTGACCCGAGATCTCGGAAAAAAATCGGTTTATCGAATCACGATTTTTTTTTTAATTTCGTTGAGCTCTAATAGACTCCAAAAATGCTCTAAAGTGATTTAGATATTTTAAAGATGGCGGCTAAAATGGCGGTGATGAAATATTGAAAAAATGCACTTGGTATAACACTAAACTAAAATAATTTAACTAAAAGACAATGAGAAAATAAAATAAAAGTAATGAGATCGCTAAATAGAACATCGATTGAAAATACTTATCAGGTTTTCTTCGATAACTTACTAAATTAAATCGTTTTTTTTATTTCCTGTAATAATAAGGCCGTTGCAAGTATTTTTTAAACTTTATGTCCCTCGACTCTGACCAAAGTCAAGGGGGGGGGCAAAAAAATAAAAAAGTCTGAAAATTAAAATTACGAGCCATGGTTTCAACATTTTAATGAAAAAAGTGTTTTAGAATGCATTATACAGTTGTTTTGCCATCATTAGTTTTTTGCGGTTGCGTTTGCTGTACATTGGAATTTCTTAAAAATTCAAAACATTTTTAAACAAGCCCAAACATGCTAAATATGATTATCAATGCACAAAAATGCATTTTAGATTGTTTTCAGTTGATTAGACTTCCATTTTCATGGAAATTTTGAAGTTTTTTGGAAATTTTTTTTTGCCCCCTGATTTTTCAGACCAATGTTGAAGGGGTGACATAAACTTTGAAAAATATTTGCAACGGCCTAACTTGACTACTAGCTTACTTTGAAGGTATTTAACGAAATTGGATTATTTGGTCAGCTGGTCCTCGTAGAAATTGGATTTCAAAATTTTAATGAAAATAGTAGTCAAATCAACTGAAAATACTTTGAATTGCATTTTCCTGCATTAAAAATCATATTTAGCATGCCAGGGCTCGATCAAAATTTATTATAACTTTGGTAAAATTCCAATGTACAGTACTGCAATTTTTTTAACGAAATTTGATTATTTGGTGTGCTGGTCCTCGTCGAAATTGGATTTTTATTTTTATTTTAAATGCCTTATTAAAATATTTTTGCGTATTGATTTGTTCATGATACTTTTGAAAAATAAGAGTGGACACTCATGTCATAAAATCGGGAATTTCAGGAAAAAGTTGGGTTTTCACCAAAATCCGCAAAAAAAGAAGAAGGCGGGATTTTTTATTGTGATAAAAAAGAGCACAGATAAACATAATAATTTAAATAAAATAAGAGATGGTTTGATAATTTTATTGAAAAATAAAAAAAAAACCAAAAATAAGCCAAAAAAAATCAAAAATCAAACCATCCACATTGACGACCCCCGGGTCTTTTGTGGTCTCTATTGCAAGTTTCTGCTCGAACCTAGGAGTCCGAAGGCTTGAATGGGGAGAGCACCCAAACCTCTTTTCACTCCAAGGAACCTTCCACCCCAGTGTTTGAACTGACGACCTTTGGATTGCGAGTCCAACCGCCGCCAGCGATTCCACCGGAGTAGGCTTGGTTTGGTGTGTTGTTTGTACTTATGGCATGGAGACGACTCCTACACCTGGAATGACTTAACGGCCTAACAACAACTAAGGCCGGGACCGACGTTTTACTTCCTCATCCGATGGAAGGTTGGAGCAGATGGGAATCGAACCCAGAATCATCCGCTTACAAAGCGGACAGCAATACCATTCGGCCACGCACTGCCACCCATTGTAAGCCATTGTCTCAATATTTAAATGAAAAAGTGTTAGTTCAGTTTTTTTTTTTGCAATCATAAGTTAAAAAAAAATTAAAAAAAAAACAATTACAAGCGAAAAAAATCTTTATGCGGTTTTTCAAAAAATCAAACATGCTAAAAATGGTTTTAAACGCAGGAGAATATTTGTACCAGCTTATTCAAGCATAAAAATTAAAATTGAGCTTTTTTTAACTTTTTGTCATCTGCGTTTTTTCTAGTTCTAACCGAGGAACATAATTTTTTTGTCAGGGAATTTTTGAAATGAACATTGAAATTTTATCTATTGAAAAGTTATTGATAATTCGCAATTCGCAATTTTCAGTGTAAGAACGGGCCTTGACCGATCTTATGCACCAGGTTCCCGACGAACACGCACTGCCCTTACACCTACATCTTACCCTTGCTCTGAGTCAGTACGAGCAACACGCTAGAACACGCTTTGAGTGTTCGTGCCAGGCATGCACACCTTCTTTTCCGGTTACGCATTTTAACTCGGCCGGGGGTGGTACATTACGTAGGGTTTGATGTAAGTATAAGCGCCTAACCATTTATAGTGTGCCTATCAACATTCATTAAAGCAAAAACTGTTTTATTTTTAGTTTGAATTCAAAAAGAAGTTGTTATTTTACTGTGTATTGTTTTCTCCTGTAATCTTTCCTAGTGTTGAGTCGTGTTTATCTGTTGCTATTTCTTCTGTCGCGGTGTTTTGTTACAATGTTTTGAACCTAAGCATGTTATTCAAAAGTTTACCAAAAGTACAATAATGTTATGTGTGTGACTTTGATCATTCAATATATTGAGTAAGGACTCATACCTTACTTGTTTGAAGAAAAGGGCGTAGATTAAAACAATAGACAATAAAGGAAAGCTGTAGACAATAAAGGATAAAGTTCGATACTGAAAGAATAATTGTATGTTGAAGGAAAGAAGAGTACAGAGTGAAGTAAATTAAAAATATAGGCAATAATTTATGAAAAAAGCTATTTGATAAATGATAAATAATATCATATAAGCTTAGATAGCATTAATGACAACTTTAGGAGCCGATTGGGGATGTTAGGGAAAACACAGCAGTTAAAACTGGCAAATAGAGTAGAGGAGTCTTGACAGATAAGTGAAACAGGACTAAAGTAGTTGGAGATAATAAGAAGAGATACTCCGAGTTGCGATGTTCTAGGTACATCCACAACAGTTCGTTCAACATGCTGTGAATCAAAACAATACCTTCTACAATCACAAATTACTTCCCTTTCCCACTTTGGCGCTTTATGATGTAGTCCATGCTCTGCAAAGAAAGGGATGTTAGTAAAATATAAACACTATAAAATACCGATACAGTTACTTTCGGGAACCTGAGTGAAATCAGGGTTTCTAATGTTGTTGCTGTTGTCTCCAGTGTGATAATATCACTCCGAAGTGGTTGTCGTGGTGCAATCGTTCTCCAACCGTAGGTCCAGACACGACATGAAATGGAAACAAACAAAAACAAAACAAAACAAAAAGATGCATTAGAGTATATGAAAATAAGAGAAACAAAGGATCATGCAATCAAAATAAAATGGTGGATAGTAAACAGAATCCGAATTAGAAAATCAGTCGAATTAGAAAATCAGAAATAGAAGATAGATAGTAGCTGAAAGTGGAAAGAAGAGAAACCCCGTATTGCGATGTATCAGGTACATCCACAACAGTTAACTCAACATGCTGTGAATCAAAACAATACCGTCTACAATCTTCCCTTCCCACATTGCGCATCCCTTTCTTTTGGCCGTCTCGACTCTGACCCTCGCTGGTCAAAGGTTTACGAGTTCGTTTCCACAGGCCACCAGCAAGGTCACGTGTTGTCATCATGATGACGAAACCAAGCCAACGTGGAGGTAAGAAAATGGGTAACTTGCAAGGAACCAGAGCAGCTGTTTTGACCAAGGTCAGCTAACAGCACTACGGGTGTAGTTCCGCTCCTTCCAGGATGTTCCTCACCGGGTGTCAACCGAAAAGGTATCATTTCACCCTTGGCCTGCTATTGAAAAGTTATTGATAATCTGGACTAAATTCTGCTTTTGTTAGATCTTGATCTTGTTAGATGGTTGATATTTGCTTTATCGGAATCAATTTTTAAATTTTCAGTCATTTAGATATGAAATGCCTATTACTTTTCGTTCAGGAGATGTCAAGCGAAAGTTAGAAAATGCGATTTGAGTAGTCACCCTATACAAAAATATTTTAAAAAACTTCTGTTATTTTCGATTAAGATGTTCAAGGTTATTTTAACAATTTTCGCATTCGTATTCGCATGGAGATGGTGATCTTAGCGGGTTGCAGACTGGATTTCGTCATGTTATGTGATAATTGTCCAGCTCCGGCTGCTTAGAAATTGATTAGAGGGAATTAAAACCAATTCTACCAGAACATGACAGGTAGCACCATGAAAGCCATCCATTGCCGGCCGCTCCCATCTCTACCATTCACCGGGGCAGGAATAAGGATTAGGAGCACGGGAAGTGTTGATGCTAAACTTACTTAGAAAAAGGTAGCGAAACCGCAGGCTCTTTTTCCCAACCCTGTTGTGGAACTTGATCAAACTGACCGTTTGACCAAATTTGATCGAATTTAAACAACTTGCACGGTGGCCGAAAAAGGCAACAAACAGACCGAAAACGCATCGCAAATCGAACTAACTTAGCCGATTGATTCACGGGAAAGTGGATACGAATGTTAGTAAAATACTTTCACTTGTTGTGCACGCGACGCGAAACAAAAGGAGCAGGACAAAAAACAAACACAAACGGGAGGCGTAGGTTAACAAAGATAACTACAAATGAAAAAAAGCAGCTCCTCTAATTACGTAATAAAATAACGCTCCCTCATAAGATAATTTTAGTTCCTGTAAAGAAATCTGTAAGGACAAAAACTGGAATCTGCTGCAAAAATAAGAAAAAGTCTGTACTACTCTCAATTTTATTTTTCTGCGTCCACTGTTATTTTTGACAGCTTGGACGTGAAAGCTGACACGATCATCTCGCTCTCTCAAATCCAGAGGAAAAACGAACGGAAAAACGATTATTTTAACAATTTTCACACTTAAATAAATTTTCGCGAACTTTGTGTTTTGAAATTATGGCGCCCCCGAAAATTGCTTTTTTGCATGAAAAATCACTGAGACAAAGTTCCATTCAAATAAAAATATTCAGATTTTTAAGCGAAGATGGCGCTACGAATGGTGCACGCCCGAAATGTCAAAATAGCGCAGTGGTACCAACATTAGAAAAAAAAGTGTGGCTGTCATGCCATTGCGCACTTTTTTTGCAATGTTGTTGCTTGCGTTTGACATTTCGATTTAGATTTGCGAAACAAAAGAAAGTGCTACCTTTTCGAGATGACTGTTTTTTAATGATTTTTGAAAAATCTATTATTTAAACGTCAAATTCAACATTTTATTGATATATGAAAAAATAAATAAAAATCAGACAAAATGTAGAACCTAGGTATACGTCACTTTCTTACCCCATTCAAAACACCTCGCAAAGTACCCCTCGAGCCACGAAAAATGGCGCGAATCAAAACACTCGACCGATCACACTCACTGGAGAAGCAAGCGGCAAAAAGAACGCACAACTATGACACACTCTAAAACTAAACAAGACAAATATTCCCGCGTCTACAACACCATACAACGCGCAGAGGGGCACTACATCATCACAGTCACTACTTCCATCAGCAAACAACAGCGCGCGAGGAAAGACCGACCGGCATCGGGGTAATGATTTTTGATGACATCATCCGTGGACGCCACCACCGCAGTCGCAGTAGGCGCTGTCGCGAAGCTTACGTAGGTCTCTCCAATCGAAGTGATTTCAGGAGCTGGGCGCGGGAGTGAGCGAGAGTGAGAGAGGGATGGAATACGACGCAGTATTTTTATCAAAAATATGTGTGCAGGAAAATGAAATGAAGAAAGAAAGAAACGGCCAGGCCAGACCAGATGATGTGTCAGGCAGGCCCCCACTTGGAAGGTTTCTGAAGGGAGCGGACGGTGCGGCAGCACCGTCAACTGCGGGGACAGATTGAGTCATGCAAGCCAAGTCGGGTCAAAATTTCAACTCGATTGCTTTGATTGGGTTTTGCGTAAATTTCGTCAGAGGTTCCAAAAACATTCAAAAAAATTGATCCCAGTGACCCAGTGTAAAAAGTATGGTCGAAGCTAACATGACTGTCACTTTGAGCTAAACCATTCTCCGCCATGCGTTTTTCAGTGGGTCTACCATATTTTAACAGTGTTTAACAACCCCTGGGGCCACTCACCTGTACACTGCCCGAGGTATGCGATGCCGGTAGAATTTGTACAATGTTCGCGGCCGCTGCCGCCGCCGATTCACTCGAGCTGGGCCCGGTCGAACTGCTGGAGCTGCTGCCGTTGGGGGGACCCCGTGACACCGGATGGCCCGGTGGCCCGCCGGAACTGCTGCTGCTGTTGTTGTGTGGATCCTGGGACTGGTTCATCTGGTCGCCGAGCGAGCCGCCCGTTCCGTTCTCCTCGACCATCGCCGCGTTCTCCATCGCTTCCTGTTTGAGCTGCCACAGCCCTCGGCCGGAGTTGCCCGCCAGTTTCGAAATTTTGCCTGCCGTTTCGAAACGACTGGAGGTGGAAGGGGGAAAGAGGAGGAGGGTGGTGGTGGAGAATGCGCGAGGTTTCCGCGGAACTGGTCACACAGCCGTCGGAAGGGGGGTGGTGGCGTCCGTTACCACTACACGGCTATTGGTCTCGTTTCTGGAAGGAAAGAGAAAACATATTGTGTAAGAAGAGAGAAAAAAAAGCTCAAGATGTACGAATGCAAATAATGTTATCTTTCGACGAGACTTCTGGATTCGATAAGAGGTGGGGCTGTATTGATAAGAAGCGAAATCTGTGGAAAAATCCACCGAATAAACGTGCCTCGATGCGGCAGATTTGGTTGTACGGACTGCAGCCATTATGGTGACCAGCTGTCACTGTGTTTGCCATAATGGTGGATGCCATAAAACAAAACAAATATCTTCAGATCAAAACACAGCGTTTCCTTAGAAAAACCTAATCGATTTTCGAGGAATCAATTTCCATCTGGGAAAAACGATCCATCGCGTGGAATCATCACGCAATTGTCGGTCCACGAGCAACAGCTTGCTAGGATGCGGGAGGAATGTAATCCATCTTAGTATTCATCTTTTTTTCGTCAACGGGAATTTGTGTCACCTTTAAGGAATTCTTCGCCGGTTATTCGGGTGGAGGGAGCAAAGAAGGCGGTGTGTTTTCGTGGTATTTGGTATTAACATTGCAAAAGGGCTTCTAAACTTTTAAAACCTGCTGATATTTTAAGAAGTTTGAACGAACAGAAATTTGGTTATGTTTTTGGCCGAATATTTATACTATACAAACATGTGCCAAATATAAGAATGTGTATTTATTTTGTCGAAAAAAATAGATAGAAATGATAGTAACAAAAAACCATCTGCAAAAATACTTTTTTCAAAGAATTCTGAAAATTTTCTATTAAAAATTGAAGATTCCTCATCTTGTTTATGACAACACAGTAGAGCAGTTCTTGACGAAATCGATAATTTTTTTTTTAATTTTAATTTTTGTATTTTTTAATCCAGCTAAAACTTTTTTGGTGCCTTCGGTATGCTCAAAGAAGCCATTTTGCATCATTAGTTTGTCCATATGAATTTCCATACAAATTTGGCAGCTGTCCATACAAAAATGATGTATGAAAATTCAAAAATCTGCATCTTTTGAAGAAATTTTTGATCGATTTGGTGTCTTCTGCAAAGTTGTAGGTATGGATAAGGACTACACTGAAAAAAAATTGGTGATTTTTAATTTAACTTTTTGTCACTAAAACTTGATTTGCAAAAAAAAAAACACTATTTTAATTTTTTGATATGTTTTAGGGGACATAAAATGCCAAATTTTCAGAAATTTCCAGGTTGTGCAAAAAATATTTGACCGAGTTATAAAATTATGAATCAATACTGATTTAAAAAAATCGAAATATTGGTCGCAAAAAAATTTCAACTTCATTTTTCGATGTAAAATCAAATTTTAAATCAAAAAGTACTTAAGTGGAATTTTCATAAAGTGCACCGTTTTCAAGTTATAGCCATTTGAAGGTAACTTTTTTGAAAATAGTCGCAGTTTTCCATTTTTTTAAACAATTGCACATGTTTGCCCACATCTAAAAAAAATTTTTTTTGAAAAGCTTATCAAATTCTCAAAAAAAAATTATGTTTTCTAGGTCTCACCCAAACAACCCACCATTTTCAGATGTCGATATCTCAGCAACTAATGGTCCGATTTACAATGTTAAAATATGAAACATTCGTGAAATTTTCCTATCTTTCCGATAAAAATATTTTCAAAAATTTAAAATCAAGACTAACATTTCAAAACGGCGTAATATTGAATGTTTCGCCCTTTTGACATGTTAGTCTTGATTTGAAAAAAATCAAATGACCAAAATCTGACAGAATTGCTCAGTTGCGAAAGTAAAATAAACAGAAAACCGTTTTTTTTCAAGTATCGACCAAACAGCACTTTATTTTCAAATCTCATTTTTTTTTAGAAATTTTATAGTTCAACATAAATCAAGAAATATTCTGCCTCCTCGACAAAAAACAAATAAAATGAATAAAAAATTAGATAAACAATGGAAGAGGAGGTTTTATGATGAATATTACGCTTTTTTCAAAATCTGCTGTCAAAGAAGATTTTTTCGTTCAAAAAACAACAAGCAAAACTAAGATTGTTAAAAATTAAATTAAATAAAACTGTTTTAAGCTTGCCCGTTTTGCATCACAGCCTTTTTTGATAAAAAAAGTCACAAATAAACGTGGCACAATGCATTCCTAATAGTTAACCATCGTTTTATTTTATTTTTTTTTAAATAAAAAAAAATATATTTTTAGCTTTTTTTAGCGCAGATTTTTTTGAAGAAGAAATAAAATTTTTATTGGCCTCATCAAGTTTGAAAAAATTTACAGGAAGGCCACTTAAATCCCATTTTTGATTTCCAGGCTTTTTCTGAATTTTAAATAATAGGCATTTCTTACCCAAAAAATAATTGCAAATCCTCTGTCTATAAAATGGCAATATCAACCAACGAATAACAATTCTTAAAAAAAATCAAAAATTAAACTAGTTGACATACATTTAGAAACCTTAAAACAAATTTATAAAAAAAATCCTCCAAAAAGCACACATAATTTTGAATCAGATAGATAACTAAAAAAACACCTTTTTAAAAATAATTATAAGTATAACACAACATAAAATTTAAAAATTTATTATCAAAAATAGCCAACATTAACATACATCCTCCAACATCTTTGTTTGCAAGAAAGGGCAAAAAGTTTAAATTTAATGTTTATTCTTAATTTTAATATTTAATTATCAAAAATAAAATAAAAAATTGAAACAGGATTCTCATAAAAAAATCTGGGAATTTGTGTAAAACTATAATCGGATTTATCTAGTCTTTTGCCCACTGATTTTTCGGGCCAACTTTGAAGGCCCCCCCCCCCCCCCTCAAAAACGTTAAATAAAATTTGTACCAGCCTAAGCTAAATGATGTTTTAATTTAATTTGTCATTTCTGTAGCCTAATTCTGTTAGCTTAAAAATATTTTTCATTTATCATCAAAAACGATGGAATTGATCTTAAAGTTTTTACAATAAATGAAAATCGTGCTTTATCTTCAAGTTACGGGAATCAAAATTAAAAGAAATGTAGTGCCTAAATGAATTTCCCTTTACAAATTTAACTAAGTAAGGAAAAAAACAATTTCCTTGGAATCATTTTCAAATATGTTAGCAATGCAACCTTAAACTATGAATCAGAATAGTAACTTTACGTTAGTCATAATTGTTGAAGTTAAGCTCATTTTTCTAAGGCTTGTACAAATTTCATTTAAAGTTTTTGTCATCCCTCCCCCTTCAAAGTTGGGCAGAGAAATCAGGGGGCACAAAAAAAATGTTTTCAAAACACTTCGAAATTTCAATGGAAATTTATGTACAATCAACTGAAATCAATTTAAAATGCATTCTCCTTCCCCTAGTAACAATTTTAAACTTACAGGTTTTATCATGGTTCTGAAAACCCTGATACGGCCTAAATAGGCTTTTATGGCCTACTTAAAACCTAAAATGTTACTTGGGTTGTTTAGTATCATTTTTAGCATGTTTGAGTTGATTTAAAAATCACCTGATTTTTTTTAAGTTTTCGATGTTCACTACCGCTAAAGTATTTTTTTTCGTTAATTTTTTTGTTTTCGTCGAAACTTAGATTTTTTCAAAACTAATGTTTGCAAAACAACTGAACTAGTGTAAAATGCATTTTGAAACACTTTTTACATTCAAATGTTGAGACTATGGCTTGTTATTTACATTTTTTGGTGTTCATAGATTTTTTTAAATTGTCATATAAGCTATGGGATTTTTAACGTTTAAAGGACCATTAACATAAAGCTTTGAATTGGATCACAATTTTGTTAAAAAATGTTAAATTTATTCAAGAGTTTGGTAATATTTTCCAACTTGATTGCTCGGGATTTTTTCCTGAATTTCCTTTGAATTCCCGACTTTTTCCCATTTTTTTTGCGAATTTGGACGAATTCTCGACATTATCCCGATTTCACGACTTAAGTGGCCACCCTAGAAAAAGGATTTTTGTCCTCAGAATTCAATAAAAAAGAGGCAGGACAAAAAACTTCAAAATCTTTAAAAAAATCGAGTTTATTTTTAAACCTACCGAATTTGAAAACATTTTTTTCTAATTTTCATGAAACCATAAAACGTCCCTTCCAAATATTACCACCCCAATTTTCTAGAGCCGGTTGTTTTCCACGCGCGCTCTCTTTCTTTCTTCCTTTCCTTTCCTCCCCCCCCCTTCCCTTCTCCTCCTCTCTCGTTTGGGGGGTGGTGGCCACACGCGATATTGGGTGGTAACGGTTGTCAAAGTAACGCTGTGCCCGCTCCACTTTTCCTCCCATCGACCTTGAGCGCACTGGAGATGCATGAATCAGAGGTGGTGGGGAGGTCGCGGAGAAGTTGGAAAAGAAGAAGTTGGTAGAGAGATGGAAAGTGGGTGGTTTTGAAGTCATCATCCCATCATCATCAGCAATCACGGGATGACAACAATGTCCTAGCGCGCCTACTTTGACGGTGTGTGAGTGAGGCATGAAAATCAAAACATTGGCTTGTGTCAACTTCGGGCCAATTTCCCCACCCCCACCCATAATAACAATATGGCCGGTTCCTTTTGCCAGCCGGAAAATCCTTACACAAGGACACTCTCCCAGCGCTCGCAGGTCGTCTCGCTCTAGCGCACTGGAAAATGGTGTAATTTTCCACTGATTTTCCCGAAAAATCGTCTTTCGTGGAAAGAGAGCAAACTGGAGTGAACGAGAGAGAGAGAGAGGCCAAACCATCTGGGACCGACATTTGGTAGAGAGAGAGAGAGAGGGGACACGTGGGGTGGGATGGGTAAATAACCTTGAAATTATCCAGGAATTAAGGTGTTGGCAGCCTGCAGGCCCTGTAACCGGGCGCGCACAGCCGGAGAGAAACAGAATACTCTGCGCGGCGTTGTTGTATTTGTATGTGTGTGTGTGTGTGTGTGTGTGTGTGTTTGTGTGCGCGGGGA
The DNA here is from genome assembly GCF_016801865.2 of Culex pipiens pallens. Lineage (NCBI taxonomy): Eukaryota > Metazoa > Arthropoda > Insecta > Diptera > Culicidae > Culex > Culex pipiens. The sequence goes on from NC_068937.1 coordinate 6,970,116, forward strand.
GGTTTTCACACAGAGGAAAGCTTGTTTTCATGCGATCATCGATATAATGGGCATGATTCATCCAAAAAACAACCAGTTTGTGCGGTTTCGACGGTCGGGAAGACTTCGATGGCACTCAAAGTAGGCACTGGTGATGGCGGGAAGGAACAGTAACAGTAGTTGCTGCCGATGTTAGAGTTTTTTTTTTCTTTGTTGGTTAAACTGCCTACTATGACCAAAGTTGTCATGTGATGGGGGTGTTTTCCCGATTTCCCGAGGGATGAAGGGTGGAACATATTTTCATATTGTTTTTTCGAGAGACCTTTTTTATTGGAATTGGAAAAGGAATTTAATCCTAGGGCCATTAGAGCTCTTAAGACAAAATTTGTTTAAAAACAAAAATAATTTCTTTTTATTATAATTTATTTTTGCACATACATATAATTTTTAGTTTGTCTTAACTCATTAACTTCAACCATTGAGTTTGTCTGCTTTGTGTTTTTCTTCTTCTAATTTTTAGTTACTTTTGGATGTAGATCATGCTTAAAAAATAAAGCTTTAACAAATAAGTTGCAATTAATTTCGATCAGTCGTAGCCTACACAGCAAAAAAAAAAAAATCCAATGGCAATGTTTTTATGTACCGTAAACCGGTGTGACATTGATAGACTTTCAATTTATTTTTGAAATACTTTCCAACTGGTAAGGTTTGTCTTCAGATTACTATTTTCAAAACATGTACAAGGGTAGGGCACACAAGGTGCATGCACTATTTTTGATAAAAAGTTTTTTCATTTGTGTTTTAAAAAATAGTTGCATTGAAAATTCTTATTTTGAAGCCCGGGTTGATTTTGTAAAAATCAGATTTAATGTGTTCAAATTTTATGTTTACGTCAAATGTACCATCACTTAGGTGTCTGAAATAGCTTTTAAGAAAATAATAATGTGTTAACAATGTTTATAAATAGTTATCTAAGTTTATAAGCTGTTAATCAAAATACATATAAATTTATGGTAAAATTGTTAAAAAGTCAAAATTTTGTCTAAAACTCGTTAAAACTAGTTTTGTTTATAAAATTATCGAATCACATTACACTATAAACTGAAATCGGAGCAAGAATCAAAAGTTTTCACATTTTATATGACATTTGTTCTACTGAAAATGTCTATAGAGAATTTGCAGCAAAGCTAAAAGACACATGAGCAATTCTCTACGAAATCGGTCTTTTTTCTTCAATTTTAATTTTTGTATTTTTTAATCCGGCTGAAACTTTTTTGGTGCCTTCGGTATGCCCAAAGAAGCCATTTTGCATCATTAGTTTGTCCATATAATTTTCCATACAAATTCGGCAGCTGTCCATACAAAAATGATGTATGAAAATTCAAAAATCTGTATCTTTTGAAGGAATTTTTTGATCGATTTGGTGTCTTCGGCAAAGTTGTAGGTATGGATACGGACTACACTGGAAAAAATAATACACGGTAAAAAAAAATTTGGTGATTTTTTTATTTAACTTTTTATCACTAAAACTTGATTTACAAAAAAACACTATTTTTAATTTTTTTTATTTTTTGATATGTTTTAGAAGACATAAAATGCCAACTTTTCAGAAATTTCCAGGTTGTGCAAAAAATCACTGACCGAGTTATGAATTTTTTAATCAATACTGATTTTTTCAAAAAATCGAAATTTTGGTCGTAAAAATTTTTCAACTTCATTTTTCGATGTAAAATCAAATTTGCAATCAAAAAGTACTTTACTAAAATTTTGATAAAGTGCACCGTTTTCAAGTTATAGCCATATTTAAGTGACTTTTTTGAAAATAGTCGCAGTTTTTCATTTTTTTAAATTAGTGCACATGTTTGCCCAGTTTTGAAAAAAATATTTTTGAAAAGCTGAGAAAATTCTCTATATTTTGCTTATTCGGACTATGTTGATACGACCTTTAGTTGCTGAGATATTGCAATGCAAAGGTTTAAAAACAGGAAAATTGATGTTTTCTAAGTTTCACCCAAACAACCCACCATTTTCTATCGTCAATATCTCAGCAACTAATGGTCCGATTTTCAATGTTAATATATGAAACAATTGTGAAATTTTCCGATCTTTTCGAAAAAAATATTTTTGGAATTTTCAAATCAAGACAAACATTTTAAAAGGGCGTAATATTGAATGTTTGGCCTTTGTGAAATGTTAGTCTTGATTTGAAAATTCCAAAAATATTTTTTTCGAAGAGATCGGAAAATTTCACAAATGTTTCATATATTAACATTGAAAATCGGACCATTAGTTGCTGAGATATTGACGATAGAAAATGGTGGGTTGTTTGGGTGAAACTTAGAAAACATCAATTTTCCTGTTTTTAAACCTTTGCATTGCAATATCTCAGCAACTAAAGGTCGTATCAACAAAGTCCAAATAAGCAAAATATAGAGAATTTTCTCAGCTTTTCAAAAATATTTTTTTCAAAACTGGGCAAACATGTGCACTAATTTAAAAAAATGAAAAACTGCGACTATTTTCAAAAAAGTCACTTAAATATGGCTATAACTTGAAAACGGTGCACTTTATCAAAATTTCAGTAAAGTACTTTTTGATTGCAAATTTGATTTTACATCGAAAAATGAAGTTGAAAAATTTTTACGACCAAAATTTCGATTTTTTGAAAAAATCAGTATTGATTAAAAAATTCATAACTCGGTCAGTGATTTTTTGCACAACCTGGAAATTTCTGAAAAGTTGGCATTTTATGCCTTCTAAAACATATCAAAAAATAAAAAAAATTAAAAATAGTGTTTTTTTGTAAATCAAGTTTTAGTGATAAAAAGTTAAATAAAAAAATCACCAAATTTTTTTTACCGTGTATTATTTTTTTCCAGTGTAGTCCGTATCCATACCTACAACTTTGCCGAAGACACCAAATCGATCAAAAAATTCCTTCAAAAGATACAGATTTTTGAATTTTCATACATCATTTTTGTATGGACAGCTGCCGAATTTGTATGGAAAATTATATGGACAAACTAATGATGCAAAATGGCTTCTTTGGGCATACCGAAGGCACCAAAAAAGTTTCAGTCGGATTAAAAAATACAAAAAAAATCGAATGACCGAAATCCTAGAGAACTGCTCACATGTCGCCACCTATGATCAAATAGCGTAAACCTATGATTTTTTGAAAAAATGTGTTTTTACCTTCAAAATCAACATTTTTATGAAACTTATGCCGGATTCTGATGAGAAAAATTATTTCCAGCAATTTGGTGTACAATTTTCCAATATTTGTTTAATTTTTCTATGAGAAAACTGTAAATTTGAAAAAAAGATAGTAATTTGGACTATTTGGCAAGAAAGTTTGTGAAAAATCAATAAAAATTGTGGAATATACGTTAGCACATCTGTTATCAACTATAAAACTGTTTATTTCATTGATATATACGATGAAACTCATTTTTTCGTGTTCCATAACATGTTTTTTAAAGTAAAAGGTCACAAACTTTTGCGCGCCAAAAAATTGATGTTCATTATTCTGAAGCAAAATATTTTTCTCGTCTTTTGCAACCAGTTTCATTAAGATTGATGCAGGGAATCATGAGAAATAAGCGATTTTGTTCTTCAATCCAGCAGAAAGGAATACGATTTTTGGCAAGTAACCTCATTTTGGCGCCACCTACATTTGAAACACAGTCGCGCTACGAAACCTTAATAAATTGGGAGATTTTTTAAAATTATGTTTCAAAAACACATAATATTCATTATTTCCAAACTTATTTTACCTTCTCCTAGTGGAAAATTGTGCAAAGAATCCGAAAATGCATTCCATTTTCCGATTCGAAATCATGTTCATTGTGAAAATAGTGATACTTTCAGAATAATAAAATAATGCTATTTATCAACATTTTCTTAATTATAGTTAACTCACTTTTTAAATTTTTCAAAATTTTATGAAAACTTCTTTCAAGACCACTTTGAACACTTCTCTACCACGGTCAGAATGGTTCCATACCATTCCGTACGTATTTAATTTGTACTCTTCATTTTGCGGAAAAATCTCAAACCTATCAACGTCACCCCGGCTATCAAAGTCACCCCGTTTTACGGTACACGTTTTCCCATGCAATATTACATGCATCTGCTCATAAAGGTGATGTGCTTTTGCATGCGATTTTACGCAGATTTTTTTTACCATGTAGTTATTAAAAAAACTTAAAAAATTTACGATTTAACAATAATATAGTGTGATGAAAATAGAAAAATGAATTCTTTTCTCTTGTGTTAGCTGTACAAATAAAAAGGCAGCTAATTTGATTCTAATCAATTTCAAAAAAAAAAAACAGTCCATAATAACAGAGGCAGCCATGTACATTTTTAATAAAATGAGGAAACCACGTTTAAGTTTTTGTTCAGCCATAATTCACCATAAACGCATTTATACTATTTTTTTCCATGCCAAATAAACCAGCCAAATTTCGAATAAACTCCAAACTTTCTATCCAAATTCCGAACGAAATTTTTCATATTGATTTTTTTTTGCGGCAAAGTTACTTTTCAGCTGCGGAAAATTAGCCCTCAAAGTTTCGTACGAATTGAACACCATAAATTTCAGAGATTTTTGTTGGTCGATTTGACATGGAAAACGTTAGGAATTCTAAGGACAAGGAAACTTTATGAAAAAAGAATATTTTGGTACGAATAACTCCAAAATAACCAAATTTAAAATGATACAACTTTGCACTTATTAATATTTAAATATAATTAAATTTAAATAAAACTTAGTCTAGCATTAAACATTGTTTGCAGTTGTTTTATTTTTTTTAAGTTGATACAAATAAATAAAATTCAATACAGTTCAGACTCGATTTTTCGAAGGCCTTGGCAGAATTAAATTTTGGATAATCGAATCACGAAAAAAAATTTTTTTTTTCGTTGTCTTATTTTTTGTTGTTGAGCTTCAGTATGACCCTTTAGCTACTCTAAAATGGTTTAAAAATTTTAAATCCAAGATGGCGGCCAATATGGCAGTGATGAAATATTGAAATTGAACGCATTTTTTTAATTTATTATGCAATCGACCATTCAAATTTGAATAAAATTGGGTCACGGAACTCGAATTTTATGTTCAAAGCAGGGAAATAAAAAAAAATGCGATTTTTTTTGTTCGTGATTTGATTATTCGAAATTCCATACAAATCTACGGAAAACCGAACTTTGGATAATCGAGGCTTCGGATAATCAAGTCAAGACTGTACTAAAAAAAAAAAAAACTAAAAAATCCATGCCTAATCGTATCAAGTTTTAAAATTTCCCCAAAATTTGAAAATTTTAAAAAATATTATCGATACAAAAATTTCTATTTTCGGTGAAAAAACTTGTAAAGTCAACTGTAATCTTTTTAGAATACATTGTTTAACGATAGTTTTTTTTTCGTTTTTGATCCATCCATTTTACAATTTTTAAATTTTCTGAACATAAACCGGGAAAAGACGAAAACTTTGTAAAAAAATAAGTTCATAGATTCATTGATATTTTGCTAATTTCTGAAAGTAATGTAACACTATAAAGCATTTCGTGATATGTCATGCTTATCATTTTTGAAAATTTGGCGTAAAATTTTAAATTTAGTTTTTATCTACCTCGACCTGAGCTGAGGGACAAAAACTTTAAATAAAATATGTACCAGCCTATGCGAAAAGTATTACTAACTGTTTTATTTGTTTTATTAACAAAAAATCATGGTAACTTTTAACCTAGGAATGGTTATTGTGTCAGAAAAAAAATGTGTATTTTTACCTCTGAAAATGTTTTATTTTACCACTTTCTTGTGGAATATCACTTTTTTAGTCTCAATTGAGATAATAGGTAATTATCAACCTTCTAGCATTACACATTCCAAATTTAAACAACTTTTCTACTGTGTATTCTGTCAAAAGAAAAAAAAATTGCTGCATGATCACAAAATAACTTTATTTAGCTAAGAAATAAAAGTTTTCAGAATAAAATTTTGACAGGTCTCGTGAATTGTTTACATTTTCCACGCGAATACATTTGTCCGTGACGCTGGAAACCACATTTGGCTGATTTACGAAGTGATATGTTTACATTTTTTCGACTCCTTCCTCAAACGTCAAACCATACAAATTCGATGCTTGCCAAGGGGTCAGACACTCCCAGCGGATTAATTGCAGAAAAACTGAGTTAAACTGATATATTTACAATTTGAGCCCGATTGAAGTGCTTTGCTTTCAACAAAAAAATCATCCGGAAGTTCCAACATTCTTGAAGTCCTCTGTAGTGGCAATAAGCCTGATATGAACTTCTGAACATCGCACATCCATCTAGACAGCCCCACACACGGAGGCAGGATGCGAAATTGAGATAAATGTTGCCATCATAACATATACACCTAATCGTCCCCGTAGATAACCGTACAAAACGAAACAGACAGCTAGGAACGGAACGGAACAGTGCTGCGGTCACGCGTGCGACGACCAGGGGCACTCGTGATAGCGCCATATTTATCACCGCGCGCGACCAACATTAGATCTGACAGGCGATACCAATTAATTTGGCTGCCCGAGAATGTTATGGTCGACCGTCGTCGCCTAGCATGCCATGCTTGCCGCACTTCCATCAACTCTTCTCATTTTTTTTGGCTTACTGCGACGGATCAAAACACAGTTCCAGGGCTTACTACGAGGTACCTTCTTCTTGACAGCCGTCGTCGTAGCAGCTTCCGATGCACACACGAAACTCCTAACCAAAACATCCACTTCACGGGACACTTGTAGCAGGCGAAACTCTCAGTCACAGCTCATAACGCAGCTTCCGGGAAGTCACGGTCACGGCGATTTTTCGTTCGCGACCCCACCGGGGGACACTCTCCGCCAAAATATGGTCCGCGGATTTGGGTGCGCGAAGGGCAGTAAAAAGATTTTTTCCTGGCCTTTTTGGACCAAAAAAAGGTTTACAAAAATTACATACCTCTTACGTATACTGCTCCGTCACACACTACGATCTACCCAAAAAAAAAGTTACTTCTTCTCGCAATAAGTACACACGTCAACAATTTTCACCACCACACAGCCGCGCTTCGGTTGGTCTCACTCTGGCGCACTACGCCCAACGCATCACTCGCGCACATACACAGCACGCGCCAGAACGGGACGGGTCGTCGTCGTCACACAAACTCTCCAACTCCTGCGTGTATTGGTGTAGTGGCCGAGGGGTCTACGTAACCAGGTCCTGCTTCTTCTTCCTCCTCCTCCTTCTCGTTTTTTTTCCCGTAACCCCACACTATCACCTCCCCCGTCACACTTCAAAAGTGGTGTACCCCTCGCGCGTTGACAGAGCAGGCCCTGCCACAAGAACCGAAACGAAAAAAAAAGACCGCCACCGAACTGTCGCGCGCGCTACAAAACGCCAAGTGTCACAACAACACACTCACTACTGAAGAATCCGCGCGGCGACGACAACAACAACAGCAACAACGTCAAGTCCACGGGAAGTAGCAGAGGCAGCAGAAACTACGGAGGAGTTCGTCATGATCGTCGTAGGCCCAGCGCGAGCACCCAAACGAAACTAAAGAGATTGTTTTTGACAGTACGGGCGAACGTCATCGCAGCGAGCGCGCTCAGCAGGCATCGTCGGCTCGTCGTCGTCAGCTACTGCTGGGAGAGAGTGAGAATGAGAGAGAGAGAGCGAGAGTAAACAAGGGTGTGTTGGTGTACGACTACTTTGGTGCGCAAAAATGTGGAAAACGTCGGCTCAAGGGGGTGACCAATCGGGGATTGGACGTGGCTGGGATATCAAGCTTGGAAGATTCAGGTGAGTATTGACATAAAACAACGTGTGACAGACTTGTTTTTCTTTCAGGATGACATTACGAGTAGGTTTCGAGTGGAATACAATCAAAATATTCTGCTTGATGTAAGTACAATCTGTCACCTGTCAATTTTCTGTCATCTGTCAAAACGACGACTGTCAGTCACACCCCTGGCCCGTCGTCGTCGTCGTGTTTTCCCCAGTCACAACACACAATTAACATGTAGCGGTATGTGCCTACGTAGAGTCTACACTGCCCAAAACGCGAAGAGAATCATACGTCGACGACGATGCCCACTTGGCGATTCGTTCGAGCAGCATAAAACGGAACGACGACGACGACGCGTCAGTGTGTCTGTGACGCTGTACGTGCCTCGTTTGGCAGTATGCGTTCAGAGGCACAGCTAGGGAGGGTATACGTAATCAGGGGTGACGTCATCCCGGCCAGGCTGCAAGAGAACCGTGTCTCATTACCATAAAATGGAAACTCTTCACCGTCGTCGACGTCGGAAAATGTCTGTCAAGTGTCCCTCCCCTCCCCCACTGACAATTGCCGAAATCGTAGCAGGCTACGTTGGTCGCGAGTAGTGCGCCGACTACTACGACGACGACTATGATGAACACAAGCAGGAAGGATGATGAGCTCCTCCTCGCCTGCGCTCCGCTAAAGGGCATCAATTGACATTGAAAAGTGTATATTTTTAAAGCGGCGACGACGTGAATTACGTCATCAAAAACGTCGAGAGCGCGCGCGGGGTGAGATTTGATCTTGAATCTTCCTGCTCATTAACACACCGCGCTCCGCGCACGGTCCTAGGGCATTTACGTAAAACGCGCCAACTGGTCCCCGCTTCCGTGTAGACTCGTCTAGTCTCGCATCAGCGTTGACGGCACAGCTCAAATCAATCGCCGCAAAACAATTTCAATCGATTAGCAATACAAAGTAGTCTCGGCGATGTTTTCAAATTGGAAATTCTACACCCGACCGGACTACTTTGGTTTTCAAAATATCGACCAGGGGACTGCCACAGCAGACCCCGCTCTCCGAGCTGTCAACTGTCAATCCTTCCACGAGCAGCGCGTGATCATACCTTGCGGGGTTTCACCGAGTTCAACTTGAGTAATCTCCACATGACACTTGCACCCACAACATCGATTCGCGAAAACTGCGGCGCGGTGAATCACAATACCCGTTCACACACACAGATCACAACAATAACATTGCTGGTGCGACCAGCGCGTTTAGGTCGAAACTGTTCGGCGAACGCGAGCTGTACGCTCACGTAGTGAGCACGCGGATGACGTAATGTTTATGTTATTTTTAAAACTTTTTCGCTCGTTCTTCACCTTGCACGCAAGCAGTTCTATAGTAGGCGCCCTGCTTTATGGCGCGTCTCTAGCTATAAAAATGTCCTCCAATTTCAACGCCCGCCGCGGCATCGCGTAAATTTCTTCACGCTGAACAGCTGAACGCATAAAAACTCAAGCATCATTTATCCGTCAGCGTGATGTCATACATTTTAGAATTATTGCGTTTTGGCTGGTTTGGACGAGGGGGCGGCGGTAGGGAGAGGGAGGCCGCACCAATACCTAGTGCCACGACACGTTGGTATGGGTGCGAGTGCGAAACGTGCGAGTGAAATGGCAGCAGTGTGGTGTGAAGTGAAACGCGGTTTGACAATTCGACGCGTTGTGTCTTACCCCTCGGTTTGTGGTGAGCGCGAGGACTGTCAAGCCCTTTGGGGACTGGGAGTGAGATTTTTTTTTATGAATGTTGATAAATGCATAGAACAAAAATCGTTTTTTTTTAAATAACATCAAATTATTGGATCTCATCAAGGTACCTATGTAGATAAGATAAGGTAAGACGGGTTTGCGTGCTGTCAAAAAATAGTCAGCAGAAAAATCGATCAGATTTTATACGAAAATTTTCAGAACAGTAAAAATTTTATCATTTTCCGGACAAATTTCACCGAATTTTATTTTTATAAGGTTGAGTTGCATGCCAAACTGGTACGAAAAGCGATTTTAAAACAACAATGTTAAA